>NW_010545181.1:0-2206 GCF_000687285.1 Phaethon lepturus
TCAGAGCCCGCTCCCGCGGCCGGAGGGGCCTTAGAGGCCGAGAGCGGGGAACGCGGCCTGCCCCGGCTACGCTGCACCGCCCGACGTCGGTTACGGCGCGGGGGCTGCCAAACTCCTTTATCGTGACGACTTTGACGACGTTGTAACCACGTTATCCTGACCCGCTTGTGCGGCTGGGCCTCCTGCTCACGGGGTGTTTATGTAATTTTAAGTACAGAAATCCCCTTTTACACCAGCCATGTTTGCTTGCACGCTCTGCTGGTGCCACGCTTTTAGCCTCACCTAGGTGACCAGGATGGGAACGCTACTGTAGCTACTCGCCCCTGCCTTGACGCCTTGTCCAGCCCTACTTGATACCTGCCCAAATGAAGAAAAAACACCCTAGTTTCTGTCTCTGCTTTTTCTAGACATCTGGTTTGTGCTATTAATGAAAGAACCGTCATGAAAAATCTTAGACAAAAAGGTCTGTGGGGCTTTGCTTTCTTAAGAATGCAAGGTCAAAAAAGTTCCAAGTAAAAGAGTTCTTTAAAATTCAAGCTGGCTTGTGATTATTAATTGACATTATGCTGTAGCTCTACTGCCTGCTTCTGGCAGGTCATTCTGCTCAGCTTCTATATTTTTTTAAGAATATTGTACCTATCCCTAGAAAAGCTGAGACTTAAGGTGGTTAACTTTTGCCAGGATTACAATTATTATTTCTACTAGCATAGTTTAACAGTCACTAATTCAGCCCTCAAAATCATGGAATTGGTATCAAAGTAACAAAATTTTAATTTAAGATGATGCTATGTTCCTTGGTTGCTTCTCCAGCTTTTATCTTCCTTTCTGTACTTTTCACATGGGCATGTGACTGTTAATGTTGGGTGGTCTCTCAAATGTAAAGATTAACTATATTGCTATACATGTAACGTAAGTACATAATGCATATAAGTATAGCATTCCGACTAATGCTTTGGAAGTGCTCATAGCGACGTGGCATGCAAAAATTAGAAAACCAAGTGCCAACTTCCAACAAATTACTAATACCTTAACTGTCCAAGGAACAATATTTCTAAAGGAAATAATATTTCTAAATGAAACACAGTATCTTCATCTAAAAAAAAAATCTACATGTGTTTGCTTTTTCTTTATTAAATATTGCATGTCTCTCCTTTTTAGGATTTTTTTTTTCTTTTTCCTGCAGTAGGTGCTTCAAGTCTTGTGGATGAGACTCTGGCACACATTTTATGCTCTGCCGTGATGGCTCCTGGACGTCATGTATTTCAAGTATTGTGCCACTTCTCAAGTAAAAACTTCATTGTTCTTCCATGTCAGGCATAGCTAGCAGCTTGGTCTCAGTTCAGATCATGCACTATGGTTCCTGCATCTGGAAGCAGCAACAAATGTTAGTGTATTGGCACTGTGGTGCATTTGTACAGGTATTTTCAAGACACTACTGTAAGGTCAGTGATCAGCTTAGAATCACAGAATCATACAATCATTTAGGTTGGAAAAGACCTTTAAGATCATCTAGTCCAGCTGTAAAGCTAACACTGCCAAGTCCACCACTAAACCATGTCCCTACATGCCACATTTACACATCTTTTAAATACCTCCACGGATGGTGACTCAACCAGTTCCCTGGACAGCCTGTCTTTACCTCTTACTGTCTTTACTAGCACTTTGGCTTGTGTGTGGAGGAGCACACTTTATCCAGGAATGTGACAGCGAAGCTGGGAGCTGGTGAAGGATGGTGACCTGAGGGGTGCAAATAGCACAACATGGATCCGACGGGGATTGGACCTAAAGCAAGGTAACAACGTGCAGGCAGGAAAACTTAACGAAGAAATTAGTTATGGTGGAGTATAAAATGGGCCCGGAAGAGACTGTAAGGATCTGAAGAGTTCCTCCTGCATGTGTGTGATGGCCTTGAATTATGTGCTTACGTACTGTTTACCGCAGGAGTTTTGACAGTTCCTACCTGCTCACTGCTGAAACGTGTTGCAGTACATAAGCAGGATTAAGGAAACCGACAGGAAACGACGAGGTTTCCCTCATGACCGTCGCGTTACCCTCTTGCGTATTATTCCACTGAGACTGGCGTTTTGTTTGGGGTTTTTTTTACTCTTCCTTTGCGCGTTTTAAATGAGTGATTTTGGGGAGGAAGTGATTTCCTTCTTTTCCGGTCCTCAGTGCTACCTACGCCTGCACCGGCAACCTCGGGGCC
>NW_010545182.1:0-3205 GCF_000687285.1 Phaethon lepturus
CCTGGGGAACACCGCTTGTGACCGGCTGTCATTTGTATTTAACTCCATTACCACAACTCTCTGGGCTTGACCATCCAGCCAGTTCTTTACCCAGTGAAGAGGGCACCTGTCTAAGCCACAAGCCGCTAGTTTCTCCAGGAGAGTGTTGTGGGAGACAGTGTCAAAGGCTTTACTATTCTGATATTGAAGTAATTTTTCATGCCTTTAGTATAGTGAATACATTACATTCATTCATCTGTGGCAGACCTTAATCGTCAGCCTGCGTTTGTGGGCTCACAGGGCTTTTAAAAATACTTGTCACCTGAACATGTGCACTATTACAATTGTCATTAAAAGGATATTTAAGACATGCCAAATTGGGTTCTTGGTCACCAAAATCTAATGGTGCATTGCATATCTATCCAGGCAGCCAGCTGGATATGAAATGAAAAGTGACATAGTACCACCTAGCTGGCGAACAAATGCATGTGTTTTTAAAGTTAATAAAGTTTTTACAATAATGACTACTGTCAGACTTAGCCAGTGATCAGAAATAAAAAAAAAAAAAAAAAAAATCAGCTCTCCTTACTGGTGTGGAGTTTTATTCACATATTTTTATTCACATGTTTTAATAAAGTGAGTTCTCTGTATTTCTTAGATGTAACAAAACCATAGTGATTTGGTAATCTTCAAGGTGTCCTTCATGGAAATAATTAGTATTTCTGCAAATAGAAATGAATCTCCTAGCTGGTACATTCTTTGCACCGTGTTCAGTGTATTGTAGTAGTAGTACTACTGTACTGCAGTATAGTGTACCATACTATGTAGTTCTACATACTGCATTAGTGAAGATAACAAAGTATTAATCAGCAAAACAGAATTATTTTCCCAAGCTATAAACCATAAGATCATAAACAAAACAGGATATTTCATGTTTATAGCTATTAAGAAACTAGACTGCAACTGATAGTAGTCTTCTATTATTTGGTCTATGTTAAGAATATCCCTGAGTAACCTTTCCAGCAATAAAACTCCTTTGACCTGGTATTCAAACAGTGCTGTGGGAACAAACCTTGGTAGTGTGTGCTTTTCAGAGTCACAGTTATGCAAATATAATGCAGATGCTATTTCATGGATGTTTTTGTAGGCACCTATAGTCTAACTGTAGGACAGCCGCTTGATTTCAAGGCAAATCAAAGCAGAGAGAAATAATTTCCTGCCTCTTTGACAGGAACACAAACTCCAAACAGAGTACAGTCACATTCTGCCTGGAAACCAACAGCTGCAGCAAACATATGGAGCTGCCATGAAGAAAAGCTGTTTGGTTTGTGGAGTGAGACCCTAATCAAAGTGATTGATGCTGGATATGATGCAGAAATGCAGCAGATATCCCTTTTGAAGGAACATTCTCGAGAGATAAATACAAAATGCTCTAATAAATGGGACAGGCTGAAACACCTGTAATACCTCTAGGATAGATGTTAAAATCACTTAGAGTTATATTAGCAATGAATCATTCTCCCTAATACAAAATATAGAAGATATAAAGTAAAAATGAATCACTGGTCCAATACTAACCATGACATCTGGATTACAGTCACTCCATCTTCCTGCTGTGCATATCTGATTTTTTACACTATTATTTTATCCTTTTGTGGTAGTTGGAAGTGTTACGTTACTTACATATCAGAAAAATGTTTGATATAGCAATTTATTTTTAATAGGATACAAAAGTAGGAGGTAGTCAGTGAATCTCATGTTAAAGGCCAGAATCTGGTAAACTTGCTTGCACTGAATAGTACCATCAAAGAGTAAATACACTAAAGCCACTGGACCTTTGCCATTGCTGTTGAGGTAACCCTTTCTTACTGAGTAATTAGAGCAGGATTCTGAAGAGAGAAGGCAGCATTTCCTCCTAATGTATCAACTATACACAGATCAGTCATAATACTTTTCATGTTTGTTAAATAGACAGTAGGGTGAGCTATACAGGTTGCAGTTTCAGAAGTTCATTAGAGACTAAGAGAAAAGCTGAGAAAGGTATTATTGACATACTCTCTTCATGAAGAGTTGGTAAACTCGGGGTCCCTTTGTTCCACACATATGTAAACTGAAAATATTATTGTTGGGTGAAAATTGCACGTGCTTGTCTTCTAAAACACTTCTGACTGCCTTTCATGCTGCTTTTTTTTTCTCTCCATCTTTTATTTATTATCATACGTAAGGAAATTATAATTCATTCTTATTAGATGTACATTTGACAGGATAGGATGCTATTTAAAACTATTTGGGAAAGTCATATTCAGACAACAATATTTTTTAGTTGCAAATGTTATTTAACATACTTATAAAATGCTAGACCTTAACCTAAGTATAAAGAAAATTATAGTAAATTATTAAATACAATCTCAAGTGCAATAGAAGTATTCTACTGTGTCTTCAGCTCTGAGGCCAACAGGTGGGTCTGGATCTAAACAGACAATGTTCTGTGCATCCTCAGACCCTCAGAAAGTGTCATCTTGACGATATACCTCTTGTTCATGCTATAGGTGAAGAAAAGACATTTAGAAACTGCTATTAAACTAGACAAGCATTGCAAGGAATATGTGTGTATGAATGCTAGACTACCAAAAAAATCTGAAAATTAAAAGTATTATATTTAACTGAGGTGAAAATTATCTGTTATATTCCAGGCAGGAAAAAAATGACATAGCTACCAGTAAAAGTTAATCAAGCGTTATTAGAATTTCATGACAAGACTCCCTACTGTGAAACACCAAAAATGTTCTGTTTAACTGTTGCCTTTATCTAACTTCTTATCCTTGCTTTTGCAATATGATATGGAAATGAGCTTCTCAAAAAAAAAAAAAAAGGTCCCCAAACTTTATCCATATTCATTAGATCATGCATATGCACTGAGCCATAAAATATGACAAGCATATAACTACAAATACATACTGGTAATTATGACATTTTCAAAGAATGTCTTCTTAATAAAAATGCAGAATAATGGATGTTTCAGTGTAAATAACTAAAGTGAATTCCCAACCGTAAATATAATCTATAATAGACGGAAAAACACGTGTGCAGATTTCAGCAAACATAAGAAATCTCCCAGTCAAATGAGTCTCTCACCTCCTTTTAGGTCATTCTGGTGTACTGTACATTTCAAATTAAAATAATCAATTACTTCAGCTACCATAGATAAGAATAGATTTACAGTTAA
>NW_010545183.1:0-1456 GCF_000687285.1 Phaethon lepturus
ATATTATAAAATATATATATATATGTATTTCTGTAGTTTTATTGTTTCTATCTGTTAGTTAGATAGAAGGTTTTAAGGTCATTAAGACACTAAGACCTGATCAGGTTGTCCCGCTACCCTAACCAAATATAGTAGCACACTTCCCTATTCCTGTAGTCTCTGGTTCTTTTCTGGTTTCCTTTACCAATCAAAATTTACTTCAAAAAATTACTAGAGCTGGCATCTTTTTCTTGGCATAGTATTATCTTTAGGCTTACTCTTGATCTAGTCTTAGAATTTTCCCTTCGTGCAAAACAGTAATGATTTGAAAGATGGAGGCAGTATAAAATTTGCCTCTTTCCACACACCTGCAAGCATGAAATTAGCCTGGCTGGAATGCAGTTAGCTTTCTTCATGGCAGCCTGTATGGTGCTGTGCTTTGCATTTGTGGCTAAAAGAGTGTTCATACCACACCAATACTTTATCTTTTGCTGAGCACTGCTTGGGTAGTATCGAGGCTTTCTCTCTCCACCTCATGCCCCAACAAAATAAGTAGGCTTGGGATGGGAAAGAAGTTGGGAAGGGACATAGTTGAGAAAGCTGACCCAAGGACCAAGGAATATTTCCATACTGTATGCTGTTATGCTCAGCAATAAAAAGCTCAGGGAAATTTAGGAAAAGGGGAAGTTTGTGGCTATGGTCTTTGTCTTCCCAAGAAACTGTTATGCGTGCTGAGGCCCTGCTTCACAGGAGGTAGATGGACATCTGCCTACTGATGGGAAGCACTGAAAGAATTCCTTTTTCTGCTTTGGTTTCTTGTGCAGCTTTTGCTTTCCTTATTAAACTGTCATTATCTCTATCCATAAGCCTTCTTGCCTTCCTTCTATTTTGTCCCCATCCTGCAGAAGATGGGAGTGAGCAAGAGGCAAGGGTGGGTGCTGGCAGGAATCAACCCACCGCAGGCTTTAAATGAGCAAACACTGAGATTGCATATATGTAAATACAAACACAGACACACATACATATATATATAAAAATGGATTGGTGTTGAGTTCTGTCTATTAAACAGTTTTTGCAATGGGTTGCCATTGGTATAGTGTGAAGCAAATCATATCACAAAATAAAATGCATAGAAATGAGAACACATTTTTTTCCATCTGGAAAAAAGACAATAAAAACATTTATAGACCTTGCTTCTCTGCGTGAAAAATCCATGACCTGAAAAGGGCATTTGTTCACACTGTGGTTTTGAGGCTTAGATCAACATCTTTTAAGTAGCTAAAGAATATCCCTCATCTTTTGGAAATAGAAAGACAATGGAAGTTTCCTATGGGGATATCTTAAAACCAGAGGTAGGAGATTAACAAATTAAACAAATCAGAAAAGACTCAAAAGGCCAGACTACATACTCTCTAACCATCAACAAAACTCTGAAAGCACATGTATATCTTATTCAATATCTTTATAGATGATCTGG
>NW_010545184.1:0-2836 GCF_000687285.1 Phaethon lepturus
CGATAAAAATAATAAAAAAGTAATAAAAAACAGGAATAAAAATTAAAAAGTAATAAAATAATTGTAATAAAAACATTGAGAAGAAAGAAAATAATAATTAAAACATAAAAAAAAGAGGAAAATAATCATAAAACCCAAAACAATAATAAAAATCAAAATAAGGAGGTCATTTCTCAGCAGCCCAGCACTACTGCCACCCTCCAGGCTCCCCCACTTCGGGAGGGCTGAGTGGGGCGAACGCGCTCTGAGTTCATCACCAAAATGTTCCCTCGCCCCTCTCCGCTGCATCAGCTCACGCCCGCCTGCCGCAGCGCACACGGACACGCGTGTGTGCGCGGTGTTACAGGGCAGGTCGGCTGACGTGCCAGGGCACGGGGCCAAGGTGCAGGCAGGCGCCCGGCAGACGGACGGGGTGTGGGGCGCACGGCATCGCTGTGGTCATGCGCTGCCAGGACGTTGCCCTCCACACCATTTCTGGCTTTTCTCCCTAGGGCAATGCAGGTCAGCCCAAACTCTTAAGGTCTTGAGAGCGTCTTTGCCTGTGGCCCATTTCCTAGTGCTTTCCTCGACTTGTGCGGCATTATGTCATCTACTTGGCTCTTCTTTCTGCAGCGAAAGCCTCTCATCTCGGCCATCTCTGCATCTCAAAATACTTTATATTCATTCCTGACTCAGTGATACGGTTGAGTTGAAAGTGCTCAACAGAGGGTCAGGAAGAGGGATGAAAATGGCCTGGGACCGGCTGGATGAAGACTTGGTCTGAGGCTGCCTGAGGTCCTGCTTTGGAGGTTAGACTAGTCCTGAGCTCTTCAGAAGACTTGATGGTCTTCGGAGGGTAGGTCACCTTTTGAACTGCTAACTAACCTAAGGAAAAAAGTAGCCCTGACAGTGCTGCTGTTCAGGCTTCAGCCCGTGGCTTTCCTGGGCATGGAATGTTTGCTGTGGTCTCTGCCTTAGGAAGCGGAGGTACAAGTACAAAATGCAACGCAGACACTGGAGAGAAAGATTAGGCAGAAGAAGGACCTGAATGAACCTGTAACTATGAAAGACTTAGTTCCACACTTCCCCTCTGTGGAGCGTGACAAACAGACTTACTAACAAAAAGGGTTTTTTACAGAAAAGTACCCCATCGGGGGCAACTCTCCTCCCCTAGCCCCGCTGTTCTGGTAAGAAGCCTGCTGGGACCAGGAAGATACCAAAGACACAAGCACCTGGGGAGCAGGGACCAGCCTCCCTTCTCCCCCCTGGAGAAGACACTCAGGTTCCCCACTCGTTCGTATGTTATGATTTGGGGGTCTCAAAAATACAAATCATACATCATCCTTGCTGTAACTGGGTCTGGGCATGATTTCTCTGCACCCCTCGACAATTCTGCTGTTTAGTATCGCAAACAGGAATATTTAGCCCAAGTTCCAGTTGTCATCTCATAGGTCCAGATTATTTTAACCACTCCTGGCTATGCAGAGTCAGTCCCTCGTGCTGTCTCGTGCTGAATTAACACGCTCTGTGTTGAGCTGGTTTTCCTTCTCTCCGTGAGACAGATCCCTCATGTCACCTGCTATGGGTCCTCGAGCATCTCAGTATAGTCTTAAACAAAAGAGCTCTCAAGATGTCGCCTTAATAGTAGTGAGGTAACAATTCCTCTGCTGGAGATGGTATTAATGACTTTACAGCTAAAACAGCTAAAAAGAACATCTTCGGCCCGCCCGGCTCCCTGCCTCGGCTGTCTCATTTGAGGAAAACAGATCAAATGAAGAACTCGCTTAATGCGGGCATACACCTTTCTTTGATCTTACTAATGAAAAACTAGACAGTGTTAGAATATGTATTAACTAGTCCAGTATTAAACATGACTTTGCACTGTATGTGAACAAGGGAAGTGCTATTACTGCTGTCACTGCCATCGTTAGCTGTGGTGACCCAATTAATGCGATAGGAAACACGACAGCCCTGCTGAAAAGAAGATTTAACTCGGAGGTTATTTTGCAGGGGCTCTAATTTCCCAGAGCAGACAAGCCCAAGGAGAAGCTGTATTTCCCACGGACACCTCAGGAGTAGCTGCAGGATGGGGAGTTCAATGACCTGTTTATGATGATCCAAATCTATCCATTGATTGCTGATTTGATTTAAAATAATGGCGGGGGGGGAGAGCAGATCTGATACTACAGATTGCTGATAATGAACCGGTTAGTGGGCTACGGCTGACACAGCTATTACACAGCTGAAGGGATTTATCCCTCTCCCTTTAGGAACTACAGCATCTTGGAACAGTTTGCCTGGGGTAAGGGGGAGGAGGGTGAAGGCTCTAGAGCAACACCACCCAGTTTTAACCAGTTAACCTCTCCTGTGGAGTGGAAATCCTCCCGTGGAAGTTGCTCTCCGCAGGTGACCGCAGTACGTACGACAGGAGCCCTTAAGCCGGCGGCAGCGCTTTAGTACAGGGAATGGCAGAACAGCTCTGACTAACCAGGGTTTGAGAGGCAAAGGTTAAAAAATAAAAGCATGCTAAGGTCTCCGAGCACTTCAGCAGCCTGTGTTAATCGGGAAGCAGTGCGGAGGAGAAGCTGAATGAAGAGAGTTCAAACGAAGGCAGGGTGAGGTGGAAGGAACTGCCCGAAGACCCGGAGCCGTGCCCTGCGCTGCGGTACGGGGTGCTCGGCCCCGCGGCATTGCTGTGCGAGTGATGGGGGTCGCAAAAATCCCTCCCTGGGCAGTCAAGGTAAAGTACTAATGCCACATTAAGGGAGTTCTGTCCAGATTTGGCTAAAAGTGGTGTTTGATGACATCACCCAGCGCCTAAGAGGTGAGCGGGGCGCTTTGCTGTTGCACAGCACCC
>NW_010545185.1:0-13170 GCF_000687285.1 Phaethon lepturus
AAGCCCCCGCGCTTGGCGGCAGCGGTGGCCGCCTCCCCTCGCAGCGCGGGGGCGCTGAGCCAAGCGCCTCTCCCGAGCGGCTCCTGTGCAGGAAACCGGTTGTCTTCAACGAGTGCAGCGGTAGTGACTGGAGCGCTTTAAAGCCTCGAACCAACGCTTGTTTTCTTTAGTTATGTGACGGCATTTAGTTCTGGCGCTGGTGGTGGCTAGTCGGTACTTCTGTCACATACAAGAGTTTGATGAAGTGATCGTTTTAACATACGGTGACCCTTTGACGGCAGTATGTCAAGAAACGGTTGCAGAGAGACACTGAAAACTAGTGATGTTTCAGTTTGTACATCTTGAAAATACTTGGACGAGGTTTGGAAAGACTTTGTGATTATATGAGACCAACAGAGCACAGGCTGCTCTGAGGCACACTTATTCCTTGCTTACTCTCCACTGTGTATTGTGCTGGTTTTAAAATTCAAAATATGTAACAGACGCTTGACTTTTTTTTTCATTTCAGTTAAATTCGATTACTTTTTCTTTAGTTGAGTTGTTTTCAGGCTTCCTATAGTTCTTATCAACAGTTTGACTTACTTGAATCTCTGTATAGCCAGGATCAGTTATCTCAGTCCCAGCTGAAGCCAACTTGCTATCTATTTTTATTTTAAATACTCGGTTAATCTTTTAAGTGAAGTGGCTAAAGGGTGGGCTAGTATTTTTCTCTGTAATTGTTTCGATATGTTTGGCAATGCTTTGGTGCCGTTACGCACCTCTCTTGTTAACTACTTACACTTGTTCCAGACTTAGTAATAGGACGTCTACCATCACAGCAACTATCTTCTTGAAAGCGGAACCAACGAGACATCTAACATACCTGCAATAAAGTAGGTAGGCCTAGACATTGGTGTTGCTCTGGTGAGAGCAATTCCAAGTGAACCTACTGAATGCTGATAGCCAGCAGCTGTATTACTCTTATGGCCATGTAAGAGCACATGAAAATTACAATTAAATAAATAACCTTGTTAACAGCAGAACTAATAAAATTCTGTTGTACTTGCCTTATGTCTCCTAGAAGGATTTTTTGAACTCAAAGCAATAAGCTTTGATTGAAGCTCTTCTTGTGTTGCAGTGTTCATTTTGTATCTGTTACCTTGAAAGCAATGAATGTGTGTTTTCTTAAGTGAATATAATTGCAGGACTTCTTTCATCTACTTAACTGCTGTAGGTTTGTGTTTTGTTTGGTTTTTTTCTTGGTCCTTTCTTCCCCACCCCCCCCCCAAGTTGGTAGGATGTCTATCACCCTATGGCCTCTCTTAAGTTTTGTTCAGGGTAGATAGTAAACTCAGAGTTACTATAGATGAGGTGGGAAGGGGGGGAGTAAGGACAGACTTACATAAGTGATGATTGCAGCCCTTCTGTCATGGGCATTTAAGCTTAAGAATATAAACCAGACACACTGGGTCAGGTCAAAGGTCTGTATGAACTGGTATTCTTTCTCTGGGAGTGTCTAGAGGAACATCTCTAGGGAAGGACATCAGAACAGAGCAGGTATATATGATTCTTCTAGTAAGTATTTCTTCTAACTACTTGTAACATAGACTTTCTATGAATAAGAAACAGAAAAAGGATTTTCTTGCCCCCCAAAAAAGATTCTTAGCTGCTTTCTCATTGAAGAAAACCTAAGAATTGTGAAAGCTGAAAATAACTGTCTTTGCCTAAAAGAAGGAAGAAGTCTAGCAAAAGACTCTGGATCTGTAGAACTGTGGCAGAGAAGAATAATTGCTAGCACTCAAGAAACTGGGGGAAAGGCTGTCTTACTCCATCTCTTGCAAATGTTTTTAAAACATGATGTGCTGAAAGGTACTGTTTACTGCTCTTTGTTTCTTTTGGGAGCTGTACAGTGGACTTAAATCTGGTAAGATGCCACACAGAAAGTGGGGAACTGAAAATAAAATTAGCTCATGAAACTTGGGAATGGCATGCACCTTACATGTTATTTTCTGTGTTTTCAGAGGTGTTGTACTTTTCATTGTCATCTCTTGCAATGAAGACTGACTCTTTACCTTGGCAGGGTTATAAACCCTTGTTACAAATTGTCTTTACATGGAGCAACCTGAAAGGTGTCAGATCAGGGATTAATGTATTCCCTGTCATCTTTATCTTTAATGATTAATATTAATACACAGGAGCAGGAGCGTATGCTGCACAAAGGAAGTGCAAAAGCATATCAGTAAAATGCTTTTAAAAATGCAAATGTGAGACACTTTGGGGGTGGGGGGAGTAGATTACTTCTAAAAACTAATCAAGCATCTCTTATTTTCCATTATTATCAAATTCAGTATAAAAAAAGAATCTCATTCCACTACTGAAAGAAAATGCAGCCAATTTTATTCTTTTATGGACATTTGAGGAGTGTAGTGCTCAGTTTCCTTTGGACAAATTCAAAAGAAGCAATAAAATAGTTTTGGACTCTGCTGGCCAGGAGTTGTTATTGTTGTGGTACATAAAACTATCAGAATCTAGTGACTAATGATCTTTAGCTGTCTCTTAGACTGCAACTAAACAACAGTTTTTTTGGATCAGTTGAGAAGCAATTGAAATTGCTGTGGTAACTGCCAGATGTTATTTATGATGCTTCATTTGCAAAAACAAAATACATAACAAATGGCTTAATTTTTCAAAGGCTGCTACTGGGAGTTCTTAAGGGTAAAATGGTTTTATGCCAAATTGTGAAGTGATTGCTTCTAATCAACCAAATGATGGTAGAAGCCTATGAAAAGAACATACACAATCTATCATGTTTCGGTCTCTTGATAGAACCTCTAAATGCTACCCTATGCTGGCATGTATCCACTCAGGCTTTTAACAGATCGTTAAAACAAGCAAAAAAACCACACTGTACTGTCTAACAGAGTACGGTAGCACAGAATAAGAATATTAGTTACTTTAATGTCATTTCCAAATCAGCAGTGCCATTTGAAGCAGAACGCTTAATTACAGGATGTTTGTAATTCTTGTGGAGCTGGTTTGTGTGTATTAGGCATAAGTTAGGCAGCAAACTAGAAACATACTACAGCAATAGTAGATTGTTGCCGTCACTTCATCCTTGGTAACTGTTGTCTTATTGACTAGGAATAACCAAACTAGATTTTAAAAAAGCTTATTATCCAGAGAGCAATAAACCTTCACTGTCTCCACCTTATAGTAAGGTTTTCTTTCCCCATTCTGCAGACCTTGTCGTGTTGCACAGCATGAATATTCTGGCTTGTATTGTCTTCAGAAAAGCAAACCAGAAGGCATGTGTTGTGCCAAAACTTAGCCTTTTTTATTAGAACTTCTTTTTTTGTTTTAACTAAGCTGCTTCCTGTGTCTGTGACGATAGCTCTGAATACACATTTTGTGTTGAAATGGAGCTAGAAAGTCCACTTTTGATCAAGCTTTGGGCTTGCTGTAGGATGAAGTTGCAAGTGTGGAAGCCAGCGCTGACCTAATCTTTTTCATCTTCTCCTATCCTTGATCTGTGGGAGACTTTAGCTGAATGATGAGAAGGACTTATGAGTTGAGCACATCTGCTTTGAAATGGCAGCTCTGCGCAATATGCTTGTCTCATCCCCATAGTTGCAGGACCCTCTTGTGTGTGAGCTTGAAAGAATGACACCTGTATGCAGACTTTTTTTTTATGAAATGTTTCTGTACTTGTCATGTCTATGACAGCCTCTTCAGTTTTGTTTCCCTTTAATATTTGTTAATTGTCTCAAATTTCAGAATATCCACATTTGAGTCTGACTTACAGTACGTTTTTATTTAACAATTTTAAGGCTAACATCCAGCCCTGGGTATAAAAACAGAGCAGGTGTTGCAAATGCAATGTCAGCTTTGATCAAAGAAGGTACCAAAATGTGTCGGTTGCTTCCTTTCCAGATTAAGTATCACTGCTATTTTAAGGGGTAGCTCTGTTTTAGCTGGCTTAAACATTTCTGTCTGAATAAGAGAAAAGGTTGGACTGTTCCTATAGGACCTATAAACACTCGTTCATTTCAGGGCCTGCAGGTGGAGCCCAAGATAATACTATTGATACATAGAGTTAAAAAAAAACACAAATGTAACTTAAAAAACTGTAATAATATCAAGCAGAGCTGATGGAATGACAAAAAGATATTTCTCACAAATCAGTAGCACCAAATAATAATGAATATGGATTCTAAAAAGGCATCAAATTGTTAAAAACGTTTGTCCCTCTAGATAATTTTGACGAGTGTTACAAATGTACTCTGCTGCTGCTTTCTGACTGGCAGTTTTTGTGTAAGCTTTATGTTGACCTGTAACTTTGTGCAAACAGCTGGCCTGAATTGATTATTTGAAGGAAGCTCAATAAATCAGCTAATGGAGCCTGAAACCTGGTTATTAAAATAGTAGTCTTATGAGTGATTAATTGTCAACAGTTTTTAATTGAGTAATCCATTTAATTATCTGTCAGGACATCTAATGAATACTGGGAGTCATATCTCCATAGTCAGCAAGAGTAGTCAGTGACAGTTCCCCATTAAAATTGTATTTTATATCCCTGCTTTCACCAAGTGTACTACTTTGCACTTTGTCAAAAAAAAAAAGTTTTAAGGATTACTTACCGTATTCATGCTGATTCTGTAAATGGGTACCTCTCAACTGTAGAATTGAAGGGGATCTCTTCTGAGGTATGAGTGTTTTTTCTGGAATGCCTTAGTACTTATAAATGTCAATACTGATGCTCACACTGAAGAAAAGGCAAAAAGGATGAAGCTACCATACATCTGTCTATGTGAAGTAGGGACCAGTGAACTATAGTGTACAGCATTATTCCAGTGTATCGCTTGCTCCATGAACTGTTTAGTTCATGCCTTTACAGTGTTTTATGGACATAAGTTCATTTCTGTTGGGCAGCAAGTAATATATCCTTGATAGTAGAAGCTGTAGCCCTCCCGAAGGACATGCAAAGTTGTAATTACAATGGAACTGCTTATTAAACTGAATTGAAAGTCACTATCTTATTTTTATAACAAGTTGCTCAACAAAGGCAGGAAATCACTCAATCCAGATTTATTTTTTTATATAGCTTTTTGGTACACTTCTTAAAGACAAACTAAAGCTCTTTGGGATTATTTGTCTTTTTAACAAACATAATCTGTCGGGGTTTTTTTGTGGGCTTCCAAGGAAGATTTTGCAACATGAATTCTCAGAGCCATGGTTAGGATCAGTCTTGTGCTGCTGCTTTTTTTGCAAAGACTTCTCCATTACTAACTCATATCCTTTTGGCATCATCAATGTGTCACGTGAGTCACTAGCTAATGCTTGGCTCTGGTGGCTTTCTGGTTCAGAGACAAGAAGTTTCCTTTTCACCCCAATCTGCAACCTACAAGGGAAGTGAAGGATGAGGTAAAACAAAGATTTGAACTGTAAAATTGAAATCTGCATAATTGAAAACACTAGCATGTGATAAACTTGCTTTTTTTGGTAGAAGTGCAACTAGCAGTAGCAGGTCTGATATGTATGTTAGAGTGTGCATGCTCAAAAATGTGACTAACATGAAAGAGTGCCTCTTTAAAATGCAGTTACCAGGTTTAGCTTTCCTAACTGCTAATGTTAAATATGTTTGTTAACAGAAAACTCGTTGCTTTTTCCATTTTGGTGCAGCAGTTCATTGGCATTGTTGCAGCGTGGCTTATAAACGCAGCCCACAACTCTTGAGATATTGGGGGCTGGGGGGGGCAGTTGTCTGCAGAACTCCCCATTTACAGAACTTGGAACAGAAAGGAGGACACCTTGCCCAGCACTGAGGCTGCTGCAGCACAGTTGTTGTTCACTGACATTCCTCCTGCTCCCAATTTATGTTCAGTCAAGTTGTCAAGTATGAGTGCTGTTTCCATTTATTCGTGGAGCTGTCTGTGAGAAGATTGCTTGAGGAACAGAACAGCAGCAATCAGTTGGCTAAAATAAATCTTTGTTCTTATTTTGACATCTGTTGCAATGTTCTAACTGTAATGTTGGCAGCGGCGGTTGAAAGGTTGGGTTGCCAAGTGTATGGTGGGGACCTGTTTGGAAGGTGCTATAGACTGACTAGAAGTGAATAATCTTCATGACTCTGTGTTCTGGCTGCACAATAAGCATGCTGAAGAACCTGAGTCATGAAGGCCCACCTTCCATGTTCTTCTGGGGACAGAAAAATTACCAAACAGAAAAATAAATGTCCAATAACAAAGCAAGTTTATAGAGGCAGAGTATATTTGGAGGTGACAGAAGGACATAAAGCAAGGCAAGAAGATTTTGGACTGAAATAGGACAAGGTTAAAAGAAAAGTAGCTTGTGTGGAGTAAATAATAACATAATGTTCCAGAGTATAAATCATGAATAGGAAGCGCTGCAATTTAAATACCTTCTGGTAGAAGAAATGGTATCCTGAATAAAGAAACTGAGGTGGGGTATGACACATAGATACTGCTTGGATACCTGGACAGCATCAGAAATTTAAAGTGTAAAAAAAAAAAGTGTAAAAGATTTCAGAAGTACCTAAAATTGTGTTATGTTTCAATTATATTACCTGTAAATGGCACTGTGCTCTAGTTCAGGAGCTTGTCTGTTGCTCTAGTGATTTGAACTGTGACTGTAATTTTGTTTTGCTTCGGCTTCTTTTTAAGAGTTGGAGTGGAAGACATGAACAGGTCAGTGTTATTTATGCTTAGTGACATAAAGCAACTGGGATACAAGATCCCAAGTTTTGTGAAAAGCTAACAAGATCTCTATGTAGAAGAACTGGTAGTTCAGTTGTACAAGTCCAGTATAATTGCAGTCTACTGAAAATTCAGTAATAGGAGTTTGACAAGGGTGATAACACCTTAAGACTGATTTAGGTTTTCTAAATAAAGCTAGCTATGGATCTTTTTAAACACCTGGCTAGTAAATCAGTTATCCAGAATTTGAGGCTGCATCTTCAATTTGTGATTAATTCCTAAACTAGTTATTTTGGGATTGACTTGTTAGAGGCAAAGAAAGCCTACAGTGTGATTTAGTTCTGTTTTCTCTAAGGCCTTATTGTGTAACCTGTTAAACAGAAAATAGTTTGGATAGCTAGGCTATTGCTGCCCTTAACTAGTAGGCTATGAAGTCATCTTGGGAGGGAAATTCCTTTTGTCACAGAACAGAATTTAGAATACTTTGTGAGATGCACACACACAAACACATTGCCTTGCACTAATTTTCTTGTGCCTCAGCAAGCATGTGTGGGGTGTTGCACCTCTTTGAGTTACTTCATTTCCTGCAACAAGAAGAGTCTCTTTGCAGAATTTTAGATTGCGAGACTGAACTTCTTGTTCCATGGCAGCAACAGCAGGCTAGTTGTAGTGCTGAACTGTGACTTAACAGGAGCCAGCAGCTACTGACAAGCTGTTAATTAAAAAAATCTGTATAAATGCTGCAGTTGTAGCTCTACTTCTGGTAATATGAAATGTATTGAAGATCATCCATTTCCTGATGTCTCTTAAGGTAAATGCTCTCTAAGTTCCACACTTTTTACGTATCTGGAAGTATGGTTAAAAACTGTACTTCTTGTAAAGACGTTGCTTCAGTCCATGCCTTGCTCAGATGGTCTTAGAGTTGAATTTCACCTGTCCCCCACCCCTCCTTGCCCATTTTGAAAATCCTTGAATGGAAAAAGCTCTTAGTAGCAGTAAAACATGATTATGAGTGGTTGGTGGCATTCTGATAATTATTTTAGCAGCCACAAAATGTAAAGATCAGGCTGCAGTTTTATTACCAGAAAAAATTTCATTAGAGCAACACAAAATATTTGAAAGCTGTTACGTGGTTTTGAAATAGAAAGCACATTTGTCATGCCATCTGAGCATGGCCAGAATTTTAAACATGCCACAAGTGTTGGAAACTTAATCAAAATGTATGCTCTGGTCCAGTATATTTTTGTTTGTACCTGATGTTTTTCCCAATGGTAAACAGTAATACTTTCTCCTGGACTTTAATAATAACTTGCCCTAAAGTATACTTAACATATTTGGGAGTGTCTTTTGATCAGGTTTTTTACAGCTTCTGCAACAGTTTGAGTCTTGTTTTCTCCTTTATTCTAACAGAAGCATTTTGCCTGACCTAAAACGGAGGGAAAAATAGGGGTACTTTATCAGTAATGAGCAGAAAGTTGCATAACAGTCTTTCATATATTGCTAGTGCTGTGGACTTTGTCAGTATTTTCCCAATGCTTGTTTCTTTCCTAAAAACCTGAATTAGCCAAGCATAACTTTGAAACAACTACCATAAGAGTTTTGGTAGTAAACCATTCATTGAAACAAATCTATTTTGGAAGTCCGGTGTTACTTACTTAGTTTTTATTGTGAGCTTTTATTGCAATCTTTTAAGCTTCAGCATAGAAGCAAGGCTATCTTTTTCTAAATTGCAGTGTAATAGATAATCTTTATTTACGTTGTAGGCTATTCCAGAATGACCTTTTACTGAGCCTTTGTGGAAGAAGCAAGACTTAAACATCAATTCTTCAATGTGCATCCTTCTATTCAAATTTGACCCCCGACCAGTTTCAAAAAATGCATACAGGTAAAGATGGTTCTAGTTAAAACAGACTTGTTTCTGTAATTTTTTTTATACAATTTCTTTTTGTAGCCAATGTTTGAATTACAAACTCAAGTGTTCAATTATGCTTTTGTAATGTTTAGCTTCATGACTTTTCCCGTTGGAGGACTTACTGTAACCATTCAAGAACCCCTGGTTTTTAGACTATGTCAGAAGACTTGGGCTTTGTAATCATGGACCTTTTGCTGGTGATCTGTTACGTGGTGTGGGATAAATCCTTCAACTATTTTAATCCAGAGTTTGAAAGTCCTGCCTTCTACTTTATCATTTCAACTAGAGGGGGAATTGGGTTTGTTGGGGCATCATAGCTGTAGCTGTACCCTTCTTTCAGTAGGAGAGATATGTTTCAGTTCAGTTTGAAACCAACAATTTGAATTTAGCCTGGAAAGTAATGGGCAGACAGTAGAGCAGGAGTATTGCAGTTACTAACCACTCTGTATTCCTCTGTTAATATATGCTGGTTCAGTCTTGTAAGCTGAGCACAGTACACTATGAATTCAACAGGTACAAATACTGAAATTTAACTGCTTTTGTAGCTTCTGGTTAACTTTCAATTGCCACATTGTCCTGTTTCCTCCCAAGAACAGTACCTTCTCGTTCATTGCATAGTTTACTGCTCTGTTCCATGTTGCAACATGGCTACCACTGCTCTCTCTTCCACTATGTTTTTGACAGAACTGGCTAGCTTGTGAGTGTCCTAGTCTTCTTCAGCGCCCCCAGCCCCCCCAACTGCTTGCAATTAACATTTTGGGTAATAAACTGTCATGTTAAAATTGTATGTAATTAAAATCTAAAATTAATTAAAAATTTACATAATAAACTGATAGTATGAGATGTTTAGCCAAAAGCTTAAGACAAAATAAGCATCCATGCTTCTAGGTAAGTTTTACTTGATGTGTTGATGTCATACAGTGAGTTTCCCAAACATTAAACTTCCTGTAGTAATTTTCTCTCTCATTACAGCCCTTAACTTAAAAAGTTCATATCCAACATCAGTATCTTTGAGTATACTCAGTATGTAATAGAAAGGTAGCACTTTAGGCCACTAAGACGACTGTAGAGTTCTATTGCTTTCTGTATTTATACATACTGTATAGGTTCCTTATTACTTTGTGGGTACAAGTATTGGTATTCATCCAGAAGCTGTCAGAGTCAGTATGTTCAGTAAGTCATTGTGTCTTTCATTGACTAGTTTTTCTGCCCTTTCGTATTAAGTAGCAGATGCCATCCTATGGAAGGAAAGGATATGAGAACCAAAACTTCAATTGTCCATAGACTGCCTTTCTTTATGCATCTGGAATCTGCCTAAAGAAGGGTTTTTGTTTATGATGTGACTGATGCTGAATTAATATATCCATTTATTTGGTCTGACTTTTTTTGTGTTGCTAGTTAGCAAAAGACAGATTGATCAATTTGATGCCTCTTGGGAAAGTCCTTTGGCTGTAAACTATAGTTGCTTGCCAAGTGAGCTTACTGCCATGATCAATATTTAAAAGTAAAACTTAGAGTATCTTGCTTGCTATAAAAAAAACTGCATCAAGACTGAATTTATTGATTTATAGCAGAAAACAACTTGCTATCAGTGTCAAAATTGGAAAACACTTATGAGATGTTTTGGTCCAAACTCAGGAATATTCAGTTGTATTTAACTTCCTTGGTACTTTTTGTTAAGCGATGTCTTGCTCTATGCCTCTGAGATAAATTACTCTGAGACATCGGTTTTGGTGATAAGTGCCAGGCCATAGTATTCCTGGTGCTGGATTTTAACATCAGATACATAACTTTAGTCCTCTTTTTTTTTTTCCCCACCTTAACACACCATAATTAAATCTTTCTGCTTTACTTTATTCAGAAGGATGTTGAAGTTCGTTCTTCTTAAATTGTTCCTAATAATTTTTCACATTTGCCTTGGCTTTCTGAAGGACATAGGTCTATGTGTCAGCTGGGAATGGTACATAACCCTCATAATTCTCTGAATGGTATTATAGCCATTAGACTAAGTTAGATCTCTATACTAGTCTCTTGCTAACTGTAATTTTCCCTTGCAACTTGTGTGTGTTACACTGTGCTATAGCTCTGTTGAGTTCATGTTGAGGTCTTGGAAAAGTTTTCCCAACCAAAAGGCATTCTTATACCTGCAGACTTAGTAATTTGTCTGTACGTGTTAAAACGGGCGTCTACAATTACTTTTCTTACTATCCTCTACTTTACATCTCTAACTAAAAGAAAATGTCTAGACATCAAAAGTTGAAAAGTGCGTATCATTGGCCATTTTCTAGTAGCCAATAAACTTTCTCAAACTAAAAGACGTTCTGCATAACACTTAGGAGAATTTTCCATCCAGGTAGACAGTGGTTTCTAGAGCAGTAAATAGGCCAATTTTCATGAGTACCTAATTAAGCAGAAAGCTTACAGTTCACCTTTGTGATACACTAATGAATCTATCTTCCTGTACCCTTGCAACTTGCTGTTCTACCCTTTTTCTTCTGTGTTCTCTCTACAGGCCTATTTGTAATAAAGTTTACTGTGGTGTAACAAACACTTTACTGTAGTCTATTATTATTGTTAAAGGTAACATGCTGCCTGTACATCTTTCTGAACTATACTGTGTGCATCTTACATATAAATACATGTTTCGAGCTTCAAAATTATAATCACGGAGTCTTTTTATGGAACTGAATTACATTGTAGGACAATGCTTTAATGCAGTGATTTCTCATGTTTTCATCTCTCTAACTCAACATCAAAATAAGTCTTAATATGTAAATCCTAATACAGTTGAATTATTTCAGCTATAAAGATAGCTGAATAGGCTTTTTGCAATTTATTAGAAGATGAGGGTCACTTAATATTGCTCCTTTTTTGTATGATAATATTTCATGAAAGACAAAATGAAGA
The DNA here is from genome assembly GCF_000687285.1 of Phaethon lepturus. Taxonomy (NCBI): domain Eukaryota; kingdom Metazoa; phylum Chordata; class Aves; order Phaethontiformes; family Phaethontidae; genus Phaethon; species Phaethon lepturus. Next base: position 11,512 of record NW_010545185.1, read on the forward strand.
TGTTTTCATTATAATAATCCCGTGTACCAGCCTTGTGCTAAATTTAGGGGTCTGTGTATCAAACTTGAGATGGGGAATATTCAATCACAAAAGACTTCACCAGAAGTGTCTTCACCAGAATAGACACCAGAAAGACTTCGCTTCTTTTTAGTATTTAGATGCTATAAACAAATGGTGGGTTTGTGTCAACAATTATTGAAGGCAAAATGTAATTTGAGCATCAGGAAATGAGAAATGCACTTCAGCCAAACTATATTTTAACAGTAGAGGTATTGAAATAAAAATCTGTAAAAGCATTCAAGCAAGACAACATAAACTTGGTAAGCCAGCTGAAAGCCTGTAGATAGAAGACGAGAATTGGCTAGAAGAAAAGAAATAATGCTAGTCTGAAAGCAATGGTATTATGATTATTTGGCATTGGAAAGATAAAAATGTGCATATGCTGTGCTTTCCAACAGATGCTATCTTTGTCAGGCAAAATACTAAGCATCTTCCTCACAGAAAGAATGCCATTGAAGTGTTAGCCTTTTCTATTTTCTCTATAGCTGATTATAATTCTTTATCTGTAGTATTTCTAATGTGCAACTGGCACCTCATGATCATGTTTTAAAATACAGTGTTAAGGAAGAGGTGAATTTGCAGGAAAGTCCAGAAACCTGTGGAAAATGTCAGTACATTTGTATGCTGAATGAAGTAATGAGGTTTCATTAGAATTGATTCTTGTGTGTTGTGGCTTTAAAAATTAAAATGAAAATTGTATGGTGTAACTTCAATTGACAGTAGCAAACTTGGCTTCTGCTGTGTAAATGTGATTGACATGTGGCTGGTGGGAGGAACTGACAGTGGAGAAGATCCTGAGGTTATAGGAAACTGGCAAAAAAAATCTGCAGGTGTCTGAAAGACAGCATTTCACTAAAATTAAATATTAAGCAACATAGCTGGAGAGAATGGGGAACACTCATAATCACTACAATTGAAATAAAGGCAAGTCGTGTTATGGGTAGTAATGAGCAGGACTTCGGAAGCTCTAGCTGTTGGATCACGGCATGGTGGGTGGAGTTGTGCGCAAGTGTGTCTGCAGTCACCCGTTGCCCTGAATCTCCAGCGTATGGCTTGTCTAGAGTTACAGTTGCCTCTTGCCATTTACTTGGATCAGACCAAATCCATTACCTGCTCTTCAGGTGAGGATGTTTTACCTGTGAAAAACACTTGGTTTTTTTCCCCTTTAAATTCCAAAATAGTGATTGAAAAAAGACAATGGAAGAGCAGCATCAAATGAAATCTCATCTACAGGTTTGAAAATGGCAGTGTCTGAATGCTGATTCAGTAACACTTCTAACTCAGGCTTCTGTTTATAGATACCCTGCATCTATTTGATGTTGCAATAAGTCATTAAATTCAGTTTTTGGTGCTGTCTTCCATTGCTTTTGAATAACAGAAAATGTTACCTTTCTCACTTTCAAAAGACGGATGTGTGCAGTCAGATTAGTGTAGGCTTTTCTTTCCAGTGCTCTAGTACAAACACTGTTAATGAAATGGCTGTAGCATACATTCAGTTAAGGTATCTATATGGTCGGTGAGTACACCAAACAAGTTGCTTTGTTTTAATAACTTCTGCTGGATGAAATACCTGAGAGTACTGAGAGAGCTGGCAAAGGA
>NW_010545186.1:0-426 GCF_000687285.1 Phaethon lepturus
TGTTTTCCCTTGGCCCCGGGGAAAACGTCTAATTAGGGGGTTTTTTTTCTTTCCTTTCTTCTATTTTAAGATCAGAGGCCTAAAATTAGCTCTGCTCGCACAATGGGTTTCTGAGATTTAATCCCTTCCCTCCCCAAACAGCTGACAAAATAAGTTGCCATTTGCAGCATTTCTACAAACTTCTGGGGCCACCAAAATAAGTAAATAAACAAACAGCGAGCACATGAGGGCCAAACCATTCTGTCCAGAGGGACTTAAAAATAGCTGTACCTGCACAAGCGCCGCTGCCCGCCTACTCGCAGCCAGCGAGGACCCCAGCCCTGGGAGGGCCCCGCTCCCTCTGCGAAACCTCCACCGCGCCGCGCGTACCGCAGGCGCTGCTCAGATGCTGCCGCTGCTGGGGACCACAGCAAAAAGCCAACAGAC
>NW_010545186.1:583-980 GCF_000687285.1 Phaethon lepturus
TCTGTCCCTGCCGTGCCCAAAACCCCAAGGTGACTGTTCACCACGTCAACAGGAGCAGAATTAGCCCCCGGCTTCAGTCGCAGCCCTGATGCTAATGCACCTCGACTGCGGGCGCACGGCTGCCCCGCACCGCAGTGCCTCCGTCTGTAAGGTGGGGTAATTGTACGGACCTTGCTCACAGCAAAACAATCAGTTAATGTTTGTAAAGTGCCCTGGAGTTAATTAATTGCCGTTAACTCATTAGCTAGATTTTGACCTCCTAAGCCCCGCTTTAAGCCATGCCCTGCTAGGCTGGGGCGCGTGTGCTCAGCCTGCTCCGTGCGTGCAGAGCCCTTGCACAGCTCGCTGCACTGGTGCCCATGCGGTGTTGCCTGTGCTCTGCAGGGTGTTTCTGCAC
>NW_010545187.1:0-2946 GCF_000687285.1 Phaethon lepturus
GTGATTCTGTGATAATAAATGCATACCTTTCCTTTTCCCATTTTATCTTTTTCACTGTCAACAAATGAATCCAATTTTTCAGATCTGATGGTGGCTTACAGCTGAATTATTTTGAAATGCGGGATGTTCATTTGAGGGCTTAGCTTCAGTAAATTACCAAATGGATGGAAGTCTTTATCAATTCTCCAGACAAGATCTATGCAAACATCCAGTAAAAGTTTAAATTACACAGCAGCAATTTAAGTTTATTCCAGGTAGTGTGAAAACCTGAGATGCTCCAGCACCTCCAAAGTGTTGAGCAGAGACTTGAAATTCATTAAGGGTGTGCCTGATGTCTCTTGCCATTTCCAGGAAATTTAGCCAAAGTGTAACAAGTTATGGCTCTGAAAGACTTAGGTTCACAAATGTTTTGTAGATATGTATTACATTTTGAAAGGAGCATCTATAAAGATTACTACCACTGGTGTTGCAATGTTCACAAATTGAAGGAGGGATAGAGATGGACTGTCTTACCTTTCAGCTTTCCTGCCTCAGTTAGGAATTGCCCAAGTTATTAGGAGTAATGGCAGTTTGGTAGAAAGAAAGGGATGTGACAAGCTGGACTTGAGAATAGCTGTAGGGACACCTGAAAAAAACTGAAGGTGTATGGGGCTGCTGTGAGGAGCAAGGTGGGGTTTGATGTGCAGCCCATGATGGAGATGTAGCCCTGGAGTCAAGGTGTATGGTGGGAGAGGGTTACCTGGGACTGGCATGAGGACTCAGGTTGAGATGGGACTGGGACTAGGACAGGCTGGTGGAGACCCAACCAGGAAAATCTGTAGGTATTAGACTGTGTGCTCCAGTTCCTCCCAGTGGATGGCCCAGTTAGGGGCTGAAGGCTTCTTTTAGGCCCCCTTTGGTAAGCCTTCAAGGCTTCATCAGCAATATCTGTGGCAAAAGGTGTTGGTAAGGAAACCCAAACCTTTCCATAATACTTTCAGGGCAGGTGGTGTTCCAGGCAGGGGAACTAATCTTGGCAGGCAGTTCATGGCAAAGAAAGAAACCTCCTGTTTCAGATGATAGATGGATAGCCAGCCTGTAAATCTCAGGCAGGAGATGTCCTCCTGTGAACAGAAAGGAAATATTCCCCACCTGGTGACTCACAAGCACTGACCTGATCAGAGTCTGCTTGAAAAAGCAGCTGACCTTGAAGCTCTACTGTGGAATAGCTTTATGTGAAAGTATGGCTTTGCCCCTGAGGAGCTACCCTGCAGGTGTTTACCAAGAACCTGCAGAAACCATTTGCTTCCTAATACGTGATGGGGGACCTAGAGTATCTTCACAGTAGTATTCTGTGGTGGAAACAAACCTATGTAAACCTCAAACTGGTACTAGCCTTTCACTCTTTAAACAATTCCTACAAGTAACACTCAAAAAAGTTTGAAAAGGCTTACCAGTGCTTCTAGCACTATTGAAAATATTTAGCTTATTTAACTAGAATTTTATAAAAACCATAAGCAGAAATTTTGGGTAGTATTTAAATTACCCTTTGTCTAAGTGGAGTGTTCTGTAACATGCATGTGTAATGAGAGCTTCTTTCAGATCATTTGTTTTCCATTAGATAGTTCCCCATTCTCAAGGGCTGGTTTGGTAATTCCACACTCTGTATCTGGTTGTATTCAGGTGAATTTTATTTGAATGAGCTGATGTGTGGAAACCAGACTCCACAACCTGTAAGGCTGTAAAGTAGGTATGTTTGATCAGCGCTGGGCAGCACGGGGGGTCGCCCCACCACAACCGTGCGCGCCCACCGCGGCAGGTAGCTTGGGATTTATACAGTCAAGCTTTACATATTCATAACCTTTCCCGAAAAGGCGGTCTTTATTACAATGAGTTCCAAGAAATCATTTCTATAGTCTCCACCTTTAATTCTTCCTCGCTGCACACACGTGAGTGCCTTCTGGTGGCCGTGGGCCGGGTCTCGGGGATGAAGGCCATATGTCTTCCTCGCTGCGTACTTTTCACCTTCGACGTCAATGGCTCTTCCAAACCACAGAACTGGTTGCCGCCGGATGATCGCTTTCTCAAGACAGCTGGGTGCCTTCTTTGAATACAAATTGTTCCCTTATCTCCCAGCGAGGTCAATGTGACCATTTTATCTTTTCAACACATTCTTTCTTGCTTAAGCATCTTATGCAGTGGCTAAGGTTACAGATACGCACCTTAAGCTAAGCAATGACTCTACTATTTACCCTTGAGTGTCAGTTCCCTCTATCAATCCCCCCTTTTCTAAGAGATCAGTAAATTCTTTTACTCATTCTTATAGCATGTTTTCTTTCTTTATGCATTTCTCAAAGTATTGTCCTGACTCAACCTTTTGTCGAAGCTGATGCTTCTTCCAAAGTTCGTAGTTACCTGTGGTCCCTTTTGCACAGCACATAAAGCATCTAAGTAAGGCACAAATCACAATCCCTAAGACTATTATTGTAATTAATACTACAAACAACTGCTTCAACCAAGCAAAGTTAGGCAGCCATGAGGTTAATTTATTCTAAAGATCAGAAAAACCAAGTGAAGTATCATCTTGAGATACTTGATGTAGTACCTTTGACTGTTGCCAAATTCGAGCAACGTCCGTTTCGATTCTTTTCTCTTGATTTATATATGAGCAGCAACTCTGGTTTATTATTAAGCAAACTCCTCCCTCCTTTGCCGTAATTAAATCTAGGGCCATACGATTCTGCAAAACTACCTTACCAAGGGAAGATACTTCAGTTTGTAGTCCCTGGATAGCATCTGCGGTAAGATTCTCAATTTTCTCCATGGTGGCTGAGATGTTTACTATAGCTTTTTCTAATTCACTTACTCCTAACTGGGGAAAAAGCCATCTCACAAAACTATGGAAAGCTGATGGCCTCTCCGCAAGCGGATTATTTGGGACCTCGCGTACTTTCCGCCAGTGTGTCC
>NW_010545188.1:0-21307 GCF_000687285.1 Phaethon lepturus
CAGGACTGTCTCCCAAGGGACTCTCTCATGAAATGAAAGTGTAAGTTTCTAATTATTGTATTAACATATTTCATTTTGTCCAAAACACTTATTTTCAAGAGAAAAGTTTCCATTGGATAGATGCCTGTCTTAAGATTATCATGAAAGAGAAGTTTGCAGAAGGAATTCAACACAGAATCTAAAAAGTTGACAGAAAAGCAGTGTTCCACATGGGCTGGTCAAGTAATTCCTATATGGAAAGAAGAGCAAAACAAGCTCTTTCAACTAGCACACTTAGACTCTGTATTAAATATGCTGATATATATGGTTTATTATAACTTTCATGAACAGAAATGTAAACTGTATCTTTTAAGAGCCACACCTTGAATACTTGCGGGCATGACCCAACCCATCAATCTAATGTGGAACGAAATCAAAAGCTGAAGCTTAGCAAAGAAAAATCTCAAACAGAAATAAGTAGCTTCTTTTTTTTTGGTATTTAAACATCCATTTTCAGCACAACTATCCTTTCTCATTCTTTTTTCAAAGGCAGCTGGCTGAAGTGCCAGTTATTGTGTGTAATTGCTTAGAAACTAGGCAATGAGAACCTTAATAAAAGATACTGGCACCATTTTAAAACATGAGAGATGTAGTTCAGGAGCAGAATAGGGCAGCATGAAGCAGTGAAGAATTCTGTCCTCAGGATTTCCCAGTCCAAAATACTTTGTGTCAAATTCAGTGTCATGTAATGAAATACACATTACCGAAGCTTATCTGATACCTGCAATATATTACAAGATGCTCACCACATACATAACATTTACCTTTTTTAAACATACCTATTCTCCTTGCCTCTTGTTGAGATTAAATACCGTATTTGTTAGGATGGCAAGGCCACACTTGCTTTAAACACAGCCCACAGACTTCTAGATAAAGGAAAGCTCTTCCATTTAACTGCATACAAGGTCTGCTGTGAATTTATGCTAAGCAAAATACGGTTTCTTTTTTTTTTTTAAATTCAGACTCTTCTTCCACATAATAAATGGATGTTTTCTCATGCTGTGTTTCAAGAGTATTTTCACACAAGCCCCAAGGCAGCATTGCTGCATTGACAGGTAGCATAAGTAAACATGTAGGTTCTGGCACCGGGCAACTACATTTTCTCCAAAAAGTCAAGTCATGTACTTTTCATAAAAGCTAATGAAAACTCCTCAGATAACAACTCTTTAATTTTTGTACATTGGAGAATCAAGCATAAAAAGCAAAATCCTTAGTCTAACCCTAGGTCCCTATCCCAAACAAAAGAGCAGGGGCAGCAGCTGAAGACCCTACCTGCCCCAGTGGCTCCACTGCTGCGGCACGGTAGGACAGCGGTAGAAGTGTGCCGGGCACCCTCGAACAGGGGCCAGCAGCAGGGTGTCCATGTGCTGCGGGCAGGCCTGCCTCCGCTCACAGCTCCGCCTCAGCCACGGCGTCCCCTCTACCCTTCACCTACCAACCTTTTCCCTAGAACAGCTCAAAACAGGGCTAACACGTACAACAAGAAAACTCCAGGACGATGGAGTAAGGAGCTTTAACTGCTCAGATTCTCTTTACATATTTTCAAGGAGCATTTTATTCATAGATTTGCTCCTTTTTCCGTAGTCCCTGTTGTTTTTTTTTTTCCAGAAATAAAATCAGTATTTTTGTCAGTCTAATTTAAATTGCAGACACTCACTGTTTACCCACTGTTATTTGCTTAAACACAGGTTCTCTATACTCACTAATTTTTAGAAGATTACTTTCCCCCTGTTGCTAGACATTTTCTTTTCTTTTGATTGCTATTACAAACCATCAGGTAAGCTTGTATTTCCCAGATGTGAAACAAACAGTATCTGTCTCCACTGGACATGTTGATCTAAGCCCATGACCCTGAAGTACCTGTTAAGCTGTGGTAAGAAACAGCTGCTAATTCTGGTGCTATTACAGTTTTTTGCTTCCAATTCTGTGGTTCTCCATTTATTTCCTCTGCCTGATGAGCAATTACAATGCAGTTTGATTAGAACATAAAATTAAACAAAACAAAAAAAGTTGTTTACTGTTAAATACAAAAAACTTGCTTAAAAAACCCAGAAGAGGTAGAGTTGAAGAAAAAACAGGTTAAAAAAACCCCCCAAATATCTTTGCTTAAGACTTGCTCCTGCCTTTTGGATGGGGGAACAGAAGAGGAAAGGAGGAAGGTTGGTTTTCATTCACAAAGTTCAAAGATCCCTTGAGGTTCACACAGATGCTTTTATATTGTATTTGGTTATATTTGGAATGCCAGAGCATACACAAAGCACCCAGACTACAGTGGAGGCCCCCTCCAGCCTCCTCTGAGAGGCTCTGGAGTACAACAGAGATGGGTGAATGTTCATCCCTTCTCCAGCAGGGAAGGCAGGCACTTATTACAGAACGGAAAAATTCTGCTGGGGGTCATTACAGCTTCCTGCCACATTAACGTTCAATGATTGTTTCAAGTTTGTAAAACAGCAATATGAATTTTCTACTTAAAAAGAAAAAAAAAGTTCTTGTGGACCCCTCTGCATTCAAATCTGTCTCTATAATCTGAACACTTTGGTGACTTTTTTTTTCCCCCAACTAAGGAATTTACAAGCTCTCCTAGTAAGCTTACAACTGCCACATGTTGAGTACCAGTAGCTTTGGACCTCAAAAGCTTCACAAGGTATAAAGAATTTCTTTTTCCCTCCTTTATCTTTCCTCTATTCATAAAACTTTCAGGAAATTTAAATAAAAGAAGCCTTGGAAGTGTGACAATAGGTTTAAACAAATTTTTTTAAAAAGTCATGAACACAAAACCTAAAATTTTAATAAACAATTTAATTCTGTGGGTCATAGTATTTTTTTTTTTTTTAGTTGCATACCTTATATCTGTCATGCACTATACCTACCTTTAAGTGAGATGGAAAGGTGATGACCATTCCTTCTGGAATCTCACAGAAGTATATATATTTCCCATATTCACATTCCTTCATATGGCTTTTTTTATTTATCAGAAAGATTTAATTCTTCTTATAAATAGCTTATTAGAAAGCTAAATATTCACAGACATTTTCAAACCACACATTTGTCCAAGGTAACGTAACAACCACACGTGTAGAACTATTAAGGAAATGACCTGATGAAATTAAAGGCTTTACTACAAACACTTTAAAATGATAATTTGTGAGAGATGCTTGCCAAGCACCTTCTGTCCTTCGTCACAGGGAATAATTCAGTCTGCATTTGGCTTCATCCTTCTGGTGTCAGCCACCTATCTGTCACCTCCCTTTTTCGAGGGTAATCTGCTCTGTAGTGAAGAGTATCTGCATACCAGCCTCCTAAGTCTCATCCACCTCAAGAAAGTTACTTCTTGCTGATATTGGGGGTTAGTGAGGGTTGTATCCAAACATGGGCAACTACCTACCTAGCTAAGCACAAACCACCGTCATCAGCATCTGCAAAACTAATAAAATGGCACTCAACAAGGCCTCTCCAGTTTATGCTTCCAAAGAAACTATATTTAGCAGCAAATAGAATGTTGCCTTTATATAACCTACCTTTATAAAAAATGTAATCTAAGGGCATAGTCTCAGAGCAAGAGTCTTGCTGAAATAAAGGGGGTGCAACATATGTCAGCAGCATGGGGCTCTCGCCCACAGTTAGTGCCTCCGCATGGGTTTGTCCGATAAAGGGCTCCGGAGCTTACGGCAACGGACTCACTTCAAGGACACACCGAGAACAATACCTGTATCCTCCCCAGTCTGGTAGGATTCCTCTCAACCAGAAACGCTTCGTTTCTGCCCGGCAAAAAGGACTCATTATATACCATACCTCAGCTGCATACGTTCAGCTTCAGAGCGTGCACAACGGTCAGCATTAAAACAGCTGCGATATCCGAGACGGCAGCATGGAAAGCTACAAAACAAACTGCATCCCAAACTCGATCCCAAGCCCACTTCACACATTCAGTCTCACAGAAACCCTAATTATTAATGCGATTACTCTGACACAGCTTTATTGTAAAGGGAGAAGAGACAGCAAATGAAAAGGATTGTTTCAATCGCAGGAAAAATGTTGCCTGTTCCTACAAAATTACTTTGCAGGATTACTTACTCCGAAATTCTGGCATTGTAGATAATACAGTTTGAAAGGAGATTTCGTTTTAACAAAGCTTAAATTAAACAAGGACTTTTATGCAGGGTCAGAAATGCTACTGCTAGTTGCAAAATTAAACATGAGCACAGGTTGCATACATGAATATATAATAAGCAGCTCAGTTTGTTAAACGAAAAAGATCCAAACTCAGTTACTAGCAATGAAAAAAATCAGAAATATGAATGATTTACTGTGTATGAAGCAATATTTTTTAATCTGAAAGAGCTTTAACAACAGTTTTAGTGTTTCCCCTGCCTCTTCCAACTCTGTTCACACTATCTTTCTAGCAACGTCAGCTCTACAGCAAGGTGCTAAGAAACTCTGCTGCTTTAAACTGCAGCAGGCAAAGAGCAAAAATTGGTTTAAGAGGCAAGGGGAGTTGAAGGGGGTGAAAAAAAATTACACAAATACCAATGAAACAACTAAGATTTAAACTTCATTATTTTTACAGAAATAGCAATTGCTTAAACTATGTTACAAATATACAATCATGGCACTAGTTTGCTGCATGAGTGCACTAAATTCTGTGTTTTTTAAATTAAAACACATATATAATTAAAACTATTACATTATTTTTATCATTATTAAACTATTAAAACTATTTAATTATATAATTAACTATACGTTAACCAAAACATTGGTACATCACTAATAGGAAGAGTTCTGACCTTATTACATGCTCAGATCATGGCATGCAAAATATTTTATATATACAGCATCAAAATCTCCCAGAGCACAGATTAAGATATACAGTTTTACTTACAATCTCATATCTGGGCATTATTCATATTTTACAGCAGAAAAACTACAACCCAACAAGTTTAAAATTACACACCTAATAGTCAATCCATAAATCAGCTCAATGTAAAGTCCTCACTAGTTTCAAGAATTAACATTTGCACCAATTTTTTAAAAAATAGCTCTCCTACCACAGATGCAGAAGATGCTTGCCGCAGCAATGCACAAACTTTCAAGAAGCCAGCAGAAACTAAATCAATTTTAAAAGTTATCTTATTACAGATACATTTACAAGCCTGACCATCTCCTCCACAATCCAGTTTTCCAAGGAAGATGTGAACAAGCGTATTTAGCTTGAGCTAAATGGATACCAAGGAGCATCAATGATGTGTGTTTGGCTACGGAGTTCCCCATGTAGTCACACTTTTTTAGAAACAGTCTTTTCCTATTTGTTCCTGGCTGCTTGATTTTTAAAGTATGATTTCACAGGCTCAGTAATGCAAAAGTAACACAGCTTACAAGATTCAGGTAACTGTCTCAGATGTATTATAAGCAGAGAAGCAACACCCTGATGCAAATAAGGCACGAACTTAAGTTTCTTCTTGACAATTCTGTTGGTTGGAAAAGGCAGTAAGTCACATGTGGTACTCTTCACATTTGTATTCTAAGAGTCCTGTAATGAACACGCCTTAAAAAAAGCATTTCTCCATGCCTAAAATCCCTACACTAAACCAGTGTGACATTTTCTAGGTAGCTTCTGAGAAGTAGCACTGAAAATTTAAACAGGAGAGGGTAATTGATTCATTACATCTATTTCTACTATATTTCTTTTTGTATTTTTTGGTCCCCATTTCAAAAGGCATTGTTTAAATTGCCCTAATCTGCAAACAGCAACAATAAGTGTAGCAAATACTTGACAATGAAGATGTAAAGCCTCTAAAAACCTGTTACCTTAGTAACCATGGGAATGCAGGAGAATAAGAATACACAGAGTGTCAGGACATCATTTTGGATTCCACAGGGTTTGGGTTGAAATACAGTCAGCTTTCATTAGCTTTTTGTTTTTCCCAGTAGGTCCTTGGACTTTGAAACAAAACCTGAATGACAGCTATGAGCAATTCCAGCCTCACTCTTGATTAGCCACACCAAACAAAACAGCTCTCTTCGCTGTGAACCCCCCACACCCTTTGCACCCAACCAGACTTGAAACAAACATTATTTATGCTGCTGACCCCTCTGGATATCACTAATAAATCCATTCCAAAAAGAAGAGTAAAACAAAGAGCCACTTTCCTGGGACTTAATAGATAATTCACTTTAAACAAACACACTGCAAGAAAAATAAAAAGCCAACATATTCACCCAGGACATTTCTGTAACCCCACAGTTTATTTACCAGCTTTCATGGGGCATGTTGATTCAACACGAATACTAAGAAGAATTTAGCTGCTCATTTAAGTAACACTGTATTTCCATTTTACTCAGGAAGAGGGAAAAGAAAATAAAGAAGATAAAGAATTGAGATCCATGCCCCCGCCCCCACCAAGGTCTGTTGGGAAGCTTGTGGTCAAGACAGAACAGAACAAAGATCTCCCAACCTCTGGCTTTAGCCGGCTTAATTCCAGGTCTATCCCCTTGCTCTTTGCTGCTATCTGGTCACTTGGGAAAACAATCTGGAAAAAAGCTCCAGGCAAAAACATCGGAAAAATGTGCAAGAAACTCAACCATCTGGATTATGTTAGATCCAGCCCCTAGAACACCTAAACGCTCCTTGAACTTTACACGTACAGCTTTATGCCCACAGCTTCCTCCCCCTGAGTACAAATCAGGCCTGTTCAGAAAGCAAAAGAAAGTCAGCTACTCTCCTCACCCGCAAATTCTGCAGTCAATTACAAATTACAAATACACAGCAATATAGCCAACCAAAACATCTGCCTATTAGAGAAAACTTAGTTTCGATTAAAAGTCTGATCAACTTACAAGATACAATGATAAAGGATAGCAGTGGAGAGTGGGAAAAAGGGAGAGGAAGGGAAGGAACATATTTTTCCCCAGTAAGAGAAAAAAAAACCCAGAAATAATGGCCTAGTTGGTCATCATGTGATGACAAAAAAATCTTTGCATCAACAAGCCTGGAAAGTAACAGCAGTTCAGAGACACTGGTCTTACCTTGCCTTACATTCACTCGCTTCTCTTCCAATCAATAAGGTATTTCCTTCTCATTCACAGAAATTGTCATTTCAGGACACCATTGATACATGTAAGAGCTACTGCCTCTATTTATTTGCAGTCTTCTGCAGTCATTTACACACACATATAAAGCAGTACCACACTGTGGAAACACCCATTTTACATGCAGTAGTCCAGATGCTCATTAGCTGTGCTATATGATGTTAAATGTCATTAATAAATATCAAGGTTATACCCTCAAAGCCCAATTTAACAGATCAATTCATCTGCTCATAGGGCAAACCAAACCAGCAGTATTTCTCTGGGCAATTGTAACCTCTAAGTTAATCAAAAAGAGTATCTAAATTCAATCCAATTAGTCACTAAGTATGGAAGAATACTTCTTGCATTATCCAGTCATGTATAGAAAGGAGCTGCTATTCCCCACTCCCGAGTACAATCAGGTGTCCAGATACAGGCTCATGTCTACAACGGTAAGCACATCCACAACAGCAATGAGCCAGCAGGTTATAAAAGAGCACATTTTATCCAGCTGTATGCAGGAGGAAGGCCATCTCAGGTTTTGAGACATTAGCTTAGGCCTCAGAAGTCCAATTTTCAGGTCAATCAGTCCCTCTGTTTGTCAGTCACTCAGTCTTCTAAGGAAATGAGGAAAAATAGGCACAAACACTTTTTTTTTTTTTGGAGAAAAGGATTTCAGAGGAAACTATTAAGCTCTGAGAGGAAAAAAACCCCTTCCTAACATATTTATTTAAATAAATATCTTTAGCATACAAACACTTTTCAGAATCACATTATTAAGACCAGGTATAAGTTTGTATAAACCACCAGAAACTCTATTTTTCTCCAAGCTTCTGTCTAATATATCACATGCTGCTTCATACCTTCAGACTGGTATCGCACACACCGTTTCTGCCTGGCCTGGCGTAGCCTTGACTGCCACCCTGACCAGGGTCAGCTTGCTTGCCACTGCTTGGCCAGCCCTTGAAAAGGTTCCTCTAGCAAGGAAGGCAGCAGATTCTCTCCCAGCAGTACCTACACCTGGAATGACTCTACTGTAAAGATGCAGAAAAGCACATGAAGTTAATGTAAATCAATTGATTTACAATTGATCCCATGAAGCTTTTCCATGGATCTCACTCCCTCACTGTAAAAGATGAAAAAGTGATGAAAGGAGCAGTTACAGGCAGTCCCAGAAATTTCAATCTCTTACGGAGACTGCTGCCAACTACTAAGCAGTCCCACCATCCACAGTTATCACCCAAGAGGCATGTTACATGACCAGGAGACTACAAGGCAGAACTGATCATGACAACTTTCCTCCTTGCAATGCACTTTCAGAGAGTTAAAAATAAATAAAGCTGCCAGAAGTGGTCTAAGTGAAGAAGCTCAGTCAGTAGCCAAGCCAATGTAAAGCAAAGACTGGAGGATAGGCACAGTCCAGCATGCCTGAGGCTGGGACCTCTTCTAAAGACTAGCATTTACCTAGGGGAATAGCTTCTAACACAGAAGAGGGCTGTGATGGACTATGAAATAGTTGGCCACATACCTCCATTGAGGACATGTGGCTTTTCTTTCCAAAGTGAAGCTTCAGCAGAAAGCCACTGTTGGAAACAAAAGGCTCCCTAAAAACCTTTGTTTTGTTAGTTCCTCTCTAGAAAGCCTATCAGTGGTACTGATGGCCATACCTTCCTAGGAGAAAGGAACCTTGGCACTTTCACCTTTGATGCACATGGTTTTGGAGCTTGGAAGGAAAAGATAGCACGTTTCTTCTTTACAGCAGAAAGTCATTGCTACAGTGTCCAAACTCTCTCCTGCAAACCACAAATAGGCCTTTTCATCACAGGAGAGGAAGATTTCTCAAACTTGTATTAAGCACAGCACCACTATCAGCTCTGTAAACGGAGGCTGGCTCCAAGCTGCAATAGGAGCATTGTAACAAAGACATATGTGAGGAGCGCACATGAACTCACCCAGTATGGAAAAGTAGCTGATCATGACCCTACCTCTGTGCTCCCCCTCCCAAAAGAAAAGCCCTGCAGAACACCCTGACGTGGAATAGCATTGCTCAGACACTGGTTGGATGCGTTCAGGACAAGGCAAAAAATACACATAAATAATTCTGTCCTTGCAACAGCAACACGAGGAGGTGAATGCAAGCAGATGCCGGTCTTCTACCAACTCTCCTTTCTAGAATTACTGCCCTCCTGTATGTAAGGCAAGCCAGAGGCGCTGTGCCTTCTGACTGGCAGATCTGTAGCTGCTTTTATCTGGGAACAAAGGACACATCAGATCTGTTTTAATGGGAGAAGTGCAGTACAACCCGACCCGAGAAAGCACGAAGAGAAGTGCAGGTCTGTATTCTAACTGCTCTGTCATCTGCACAGGCCATGGATTCAACTGCTCACGCCAGATGCTGAGAGAACTGGACTTTCTGTCAGTTCCCTACCATTTGAGCTATACAGCTTAGCAACACTCTTTTAAGGGAACAGCAAAAATCTGGATCAGAACAACCACTCACCGATTTCTCTATGCCAGAGACAAAACTGTGTTCCAAATATCCACAACAGGGTTTTCAAGCCTGAAATAAAATTCCCAAGTTACTTTTTTTTCTCCCCTCACAGAAACTCAGTTCTGCAGGAAGAAAATTTAATCAGTTCTCAAACCAGCAGAACAGTTCCTTCACTGCCAAGTTTAAACTCCCTGGCGCCCAAAGATCAACCTAGTCGGCACTAGTTCTACAAATGTTTTTTTGATGTCAGCATAATTTGAAGACAGACTGAAAAAATTGGTGGTACCTATCGCTTTCTAACAAAAAAGGGCAAAAAGCAGCACATATGCATGTTCAATTAATTTTACAGAAGTGATATCTGTATACCCATCCAGTTTACACACTAATACCAAGGTATTAGATTTATTTACCTGACAGAGGATGCATGTTTAAAAACACCTCACAGAATATTTGGCATTAATGGTTTTAAAAAAAAAAAAAAAAATTCTACTCAGTACTGATCACTTCCACCCTGACATGTTCCCCTGCACCGGCCAAGCTGAGTGTGGTAAACTGGATCAAGGAATTGTTCCACCTAAAAAGTAACCTGGAAAAAGAAGTTGTTTTTCAAGTGGGTCAGTTCTTCTGCCAGATCCCAGCATACACCAAACACTCAGCAGCAGAACAGGGGGAAAGGCTGAGGGTGAGATGAGGAAATGGGTAACCAAAAAGGAGGATGCAAGGGCTAATCAACTAGCAAGCCACAGTGCTATGATACAGGCCCATTCACATGGTTTGATATGAACCTTCCTTATTAAGTCAGATCACAGATTTTTAATTACCACATGCAACTTAAAAAAGAAAGTAAGGAAATCTCACAAGTATGCCTGACCCAACATCCACTGTATCCGTGTTCAGCAGACACCTTCCCACCATCTTCAAAAAGAGAAATCTGACATACATCCAGGACCATGTTGAAAAGCTGCAGACTACAGCTCTTCTACCTGTGGAAAGCAACCCAGAGAGCATGTGGGAAAAATAGAGGAGAAAGGAAAATTAACTTTTCTAACACCTCCCAGTCTGTGAAGCGACTTTTGGGAATTACCTCCAAATTTCATCTACTGAGTGGTAAGTAGGCCAAACTCAAATAAGCAAAGACCTGTAAGAAGGCGAGACATTTGTACTGAAACTCTTCCCTTCTTGTCCTCCTCTGTTAACGCAGCATCATGGGAATACTCCAGGAAAGGGTTTCAATGACTGAAGAAAATAAGTGTGACTGTCACTGTCCTATTGCATTGAGGGAGTTCACTCTCTTTTTGTAGATATTACTTATCTCCTCTAGACACACATGCCTTACTTTTTCTTCAGCAGATACCTGGGAACTATGAACCTCTTCTCTGCTGAAATTCAGGGCAGGGAAGGAAATGGTATTGGAACGCTTAACAAATAATGGAAGCTACAGAAGACATGCACATATTTGCATGTGCGTGCACCTTGTACCCTGCATGCATGAAAACAAAATAAAAATACAGGCCTCTGCAATATAATAAAGCAAATGACTTAAAAAATAATCTAATCAGAGTTCAAATCTCTCCAGCACCCTACTACTAAGCAAACATCAGGAGGTACTCAAACAGATAATTATTTTCTGACAATTAAGCAAGAACAATAGCAAATATTCAATTTGTAATTAAGAATCTGGGGTTTGTTTTCAGAGAAACAGTGGGGATTTCTTCAGTAGTGACTTCAACTAACTTCTGCTCCCCCCCATCGCCAAAAGGCTTAACATTCCCAAAACCATGGTTGCTTTTTCCCAACGATTTCAGACTAAAAAGGGCATTATTACATCCTCTTTAAAAAATGTTTCAATTCCATTTATTGCACTTGCCTACTGTAGTGATGAGTGCTCCCCATGAGAAAAAAAAAACCCAAACAAACCCAAAACAAAACCACACCACAGATAAATAAGCTGCAGCAAACCCACAGTTAGTGGCCTCAGAAGAACCAAAACCCCTTAAATCCTTAAAAAAAAAAAAAAAATTAAAATTAGTAAGTCTGGTTTGTGATTGCCACAAGCCAACCTGCTGATTCAGGGCAATGTCACCAACAGTATTCTTATCTGGAAAGGGTAACAATCAATTGTTTGACAGAAACAAAGGAGAACTCAACAGGAAATCAACCAGCTCAGGACAGATGGTCACTGAATCAAGTGTCACCCCTCCCCTCTCCAAAAATAGGCTTAAGAGGCATTTTCTGTTACCAAGCAACAGCCCAAAGGAAGGCATAAATCTTTTCCTACGTGTTATTCCCCTCCTCCCCGAGACACATACATTTCAATCTACTAGGGCGGTATGTTTGGGGGGTTGGGGGGTAACTAACAGGTACGAGGGTTTATTCCATGCAATGACAACGTGTTTCCGCGTGCCCGCTACCCATTTTCCGTTTTTTTAGGCAAGAAGGTGGCTAACTGTAACCATGACATGAGAGCTACCACGAAGGTGGGTTACAAGCAGGGGTACAATGCTTGTTAGCAACCCCTTCGTGTTGGGACAAGGTTCGGCCTGGAGACCTGGGAAATGACTTCCGAGGAGCAAAATTCCTGATGATTGTTTTTATATAAAACAGACATGACCCTGATCACACCCTGATGAGAGAGGTGACTTTTTTTTAAAAAGCCATCATAAAACCCTGTACCTGCTTTAACCCATAAAAATCCATAAAATTTAATCCCCAAAAAGCACCACAGTATCTTTAATGTAACATACAGACCAGCAGACTTACAAATCATTGGAATACTCGGAGCATTAATGCTTTAGTACATCAACCACCCTAAGTGAGAATCAGCTATTCAGGGTACGGGATGAGTAGGAAAAGATAATCGATATTTACTTTTCTGCTGGGCCAGGGGAGGAAAAAAAAGGGGGAGAAAGAGACCCAATGTGGGTGTTTGCGGGTCGGAGGGAGAGGGGGGAAGGGAGCAGAGAGCCAAGGGGTGAAGGACAGAGGCTCTGAAATTCAGATTAGCATCCAGAGAACAAACCGGTTTGTTTGACACCCCCCTGCCCCCCATCATACAAACTGGTAACAGGCCGGCAGGCCACAAGAAGAGATGTAGTTAAATTTAATCCTAGAGAGAGTAATCAGCAATAAAGTGTTTTTAAAAAAAAACTTTACAATTATGACCCTCACAAAAATTAAATGGGGAAGAAAAAGTCTCACTGGCAACAAACTGGGTAATCACCCTTGAAAAGCACGGAGCCTAGATTACCACTGACACATACTTAGACTACTAAAACATATGGCCAAAAAAAAAAAGAAAAAAAAGAGAAAAGAGAGGGGGCATGGGGGGAGGGGAAAGGTTGTGACAGCATGTGGCCTGCAAACACTTTATTTACTCCCTCCTCAACTCCTGCTTGCCAGCTGAAGACCTCCTGCGAGACACAGCCTAGTCTATTTTCACTAGGTATTTCATATACTGCTCTAATACCAACGCAGATACCGGTTAGCACCACTATGGTGGGTAAACAGAGCTCCGGCCACGGGCTGCTTCGCAAACGAAAGGCCTTAGATTTTTCAAATCCATTTCACCACAAAGCCGTCTCAGTGGAGACGCTGCTCCGGCTCTCCGCACATGGCAACCAGATCTCACAGGGAAACCAGAGACCGAGACGTTTAAATTCAATGAATTAAAATTAAGTTAATTGAAATTAAACAGAAGGTGTGAACACAAAAGCCAAATTAATAACTGTTTGTATGTACGCCAAGAACACAATCTGGTCTACGATGCCTAAAACTTACCAACAGAAGCATGAAGCTCAGCAGCCCAAGGTCCTGATAGAAGACTTGAACCAAGGACCTTCTAGGCTCAGCTGTAGAAGACCGTAACAGCTAATCATTACCATAATATAGCACTTAAAAAGCTCCCAGGTCGACCATCATCTTTGTTTTAGACACAGGGAAACTGAGGTGCAGAGAAGCCATGTGTCTTCTCTCAGTAGCAGAATTTGGAAGTAAAAACAGATCTTCTGCAGACCCAAGTTCACATTGTAGTATCACCCTGAGCATTCAAATGAAAGCAAGCTGCTATTATGTAAATTCATGGCCAATATCAACATTTTTTACAGCCGTTTTTCCTTGCCTCTTCACAGCTTAGCGAGAGCCCTGTAACTGAAATCCAGTTCTCTACTGAAACTAGTCTCTCTGCTCAGGCAGGCAATGATAGTTACCCCAGAGTTATTCAAGAATGGATATACCCGTTTTTCTAACACATTCAGAATTTGACTAAGATGCAAAAAATCTACAATTTTTCTCTAATGCATGTTAGTAATTTGGCTATAGTGTATTAAGTGAATTATGGAATGCAACAGATTTGTTTCTTTTCACACCGTTTACACTGATATTCAAACACACCACGCAAGAGAAGCTCCCATGTTCTTTACGTGCTAGTACATAATCCATCACATGGGGAAAAAAAAAAGACACCATAGTTTTGCATAAGCATTTATCATTGTTTTCAAAGAGGCTTGTTTTCTTACATCCACAAGTGTATGTCCTTTACACCACTCTGCCATGACAAGAGAGAGGTAACCACTTAAGAGGGGAAAGAACGGCTGCTTCCTTTCTCCCTCCTAAGTATGCCATCGTGCTTTTCTTCAGTAACCAAAGACACTTACGTATTCCTCAGCCAAGGTGGAATTCCCAGATACACTGCTTGTTTTTTTGGTCAAAGTGTAAGAGTTTACCTCAAATCTCCCCTTGAAGTGACATCCGAGGAGTCTAGTTTCCAGTACCTTTTTCTTAAAAAAAAAAAAAATCACAACAGATTTTCTTTGGATTCTCTAGCTCCCCAACTGCTACTTTAGAACTCTAGGTCTTCTACCTCAATCTATTAACTTGACTCTTTACCTTGAACTAAGCCATTCACCAGCAAAATAAAGCATGTATCTCTAAATGATCCAAACAAATCCCCACCTTTTTTGCCATGGAACATAACAGCAATTGGCCATGTTCAGAATACAAGAACGTTCCTCAGTTACCTCTGACCTGCTCTGGCCAGATGTACTAACTTTAAGATGAAGTTACAAAAACATGTTTTCTCAACAGCAAGTAATTCAGTAGTAGCAGAAGTGGAACCCAAAGATCAACTGAATAAAAAAACCCACCTTACTGAAATCATAACAATGCTTCTCTCCAGTAAAGGACAGTAAGAGGAATAGGATGGTAAAGAACAGTGATCATCGGTTAAAAGCTCTGTTAAGCAAAAATATGTCTAGCTATAGAAACAGAGAAGGAATTACAAAACATCAGGGATACGTAAGCCAGTGGTGACTGTAGATAGATCACTGCAAGCCTCATTTCCAAAACAAAGAAAATCACAATCTGAATATTATCCGTCATATGGCTATATGGTGACATTGCATTTAGCTATTTACTCACCAGTTTGACACCAACCCATTTCAGAAGAGGTCATTTCTCTTAAACTGTTTTCTTCTTATGTATTCATAGGTTGAGGCTATTTTTCCTGGCACATGCAATGACAAGTATGGACACAAGAAGATTCACCAGTGCATTCTCTTATCTCTGCACACTGGCTGAAACACAGCTTATGTGATTCATTCCGGATCAGAAAGGCACTGTGACAACACACAGAATAGACCTCATTTTCAACAAGCATTTTTTAATGAGAAATTTATCAGTCCCTCTCAGCATGAACTGCACTTTGGAACACGGAGGACAGAATTGTTTTAATGAATTCATCCTGAGGCCAGCCTCCTTCCAGGCATTGGCCTCAAATACACTCATTTTCTGTCCTTGGGTCAAAGGATTAGTTATGAATCATAAAACAGTTTTGCTCTCTAGCCCTTGTTAACTTGCCAGTCGTCGTCTTAAAATTGAGTTTCTCAAAGAGCATTCAATCTCTAGCTGCCAATTTCTAGTTCTTCTTTCTCCCTTGCTGTGTATTTTATAAAACCTCAACTTCCCACAGTTTATTCAGATAATAGTTTGGAGCAGGAAAGGGTATGTTGTCATCCAGCCTCCATTCCTGTTTTCATAACTGGAAGTAAAAAGCACAACCCACTTCTTTCCACACTTGGCTGTTTTTCCTCTACATATGGAGTACGTTCAGCTAGAATATGGCAGCTAGAGGGGAAACTGCAACCCACATACTGAATCATCACATAAGAATCAATAAGTCCAGAAAAATAAAACACATGGACACACATAAAACTCAGTTATCAGAAAGATGCACAAGGGCCTGTAATCGAGAACAGCAGTTCCCAAACCTCACCACCAATTAACAAAATAATAAGTAGAAGTAGTTGGTTGAAATAACATAAACAAATATCTCCTTTTTATGCATGCTTTATCTTAGTCCTGAAAAGGTTTAAAATTAATAGTACTAGGCTTATTTTAAGTTTCCTTAGAGTAAAATGTTTGATTAGGAACATTAATCTGGAAAGACTGATTTTAGACAATGCATCAAAGTCAATCCATCAGGTATCATGATTACCCTTTGATGCACAATGCTGCATCCCAGACAGGCCAAACAACCTCTTACAGAGTCACTCAAGCTTTGCAGCCTTCCTATTAACACATGCCCAGTGATGCCTCAATCACCAGACCATTTCATGGTTGCCGTCCAGTAAGATGACAAGATCTGGAGACAGCTGCAGTAACAGAACTCACTGTGTCTCTCTGTTGATGTGTGTGACTGAATATGCAACGTATTTCTGATGACATACAGAAAGCACATCTAGCACACAGCAGAAAAATGGCCAGAAAGATGACAGCAGAAAGCAGGTTACCAAAATAGTTCATGCTGCCAGTAGCCTACTCCTTGGCTATGTTTGCAAAGCCCTCAGGCCAGATGAATTGTTTCAGGAAGCTGTATCTTACCAATAGGTAATATTGCCTAGTTTTATGGGTTTTGTACTACCCTACTTTACAAAAAACAACAGACTCTCAGAATAATTTGTGTTGGAAGAGACCTCTGAAGGTCAACCAGTCCAATCTCACACTCAAGGCAGGGCCACATTGGAAATCCTGTGAAAATAAAACACTGTTCTGATGTATTTTAGTTCATGGCTGATCTGCATCAATAGTTTTGACTGATTAACCTGTCAAACTTAAATGCAAGGTTCTCAGTAATTCTTAAGCTAGACTACAATGAAACAAACACTGAAGGTCCATTTCTTAAAAATAAAAAGTCTGAGACACAAAATACAGTTTCTCCTCAAAGAAAATGAAGTGTTTTATCGATGCAAATACTTGATTTCTTTCCCAATACACAGTTTTTGCAATTTGGCAAACCACTACTAAACTACAAAGCAAAGATCCAGTCATGTGTCAAGGTTATACACTGAGGTTCATGATGTACTTTTTTATATATTGAATCAGAATAGAGAACATTAAGCTTAAAGATATCAGTATCATCAGACATCAAAAGTATCAAAACTATGCAGCATCTGTTGCATTCCTCTCTCTTTTTCAGCCCTAAGACCCTGAACTGCGTGTTACTGAATTCAAAGTTGAGCCCATTTTCACAGGACAATTCAATTAAAAAGCCCTGGAAGAATACTGTCTTTTACTGAAAGTAAGTCCCAGATCCAATTGTCATTTATTACACTGCTAGGACAGCATCCTTTAAACATAGCGACCAAAAGCAAACCTTCCCCCCACCCCCACTCCTTTAAACAGACATCAAAGAGACAATGTTAGGATGAATTTTCTACTGTTCTGAACCTACAGGTTATATAGATTTGCCTTTTGCAGCAGGAGGAATTCTGGCAATACACACATGCAACTTCACAAGTTCAACTCGGCAGTTAATCTGTCTGGTCTTAGCACATAATCAGAAATGGATTTACTACAGTGACAGCAAATGGAGCTGAAAACCTGCACTGCCCTGTGTAGGGGAGTGCTTAACCCCTGTCACAAGCACAGCCTCCCTCTTTCTACACCAAATCCACATCACAACTGGAATCATCCCATAGCCAGGCCTGACAGAAAGCCAGCCAGCTGTGCTGCAGATGAAAATTGAGAATCCATCTGTATAGCCATCAGGCACAAGGCATCTCAATAAAACAACCATGCTGGCCAGTCAGCAAGCAAACACTGTTCATTATGATAGCTGAGAGCAGCCAGAAGAATGCTTTTCCCCCCACCCCACCTCAGGGTTTTCTGCCACAAGGTCACATCTGCTGTTCAAAATTGAAGTGGTTTTTTGGTGGTGGCTTTTGTTTAAGAGCTTCTGAGGCGAACTGTTTTGAATAACATTACTAGTGGCACATCTACTACACACTAAGAACTCCTGTCTAGTCATACGCTCACACAAAGGCAAACTGTGAACACAACGTTACCAAGTTCAGACCAGCATAAGCCATCTCAGCCAAGCAACCATTAAAGAATCCTATGACCCATTAAGACACTGGACCATTATGATATTAGAACCCAGCATTTCTAATTTATGTCCTTTTCTCTTTCATATATATATGTATATGTGTACATGCACGCGCACACACACAAAATGTCCTCCATAGTTTGTGAAGCTTACAGCTTAGAGGACCTCTGGAGGAGGCAACTGCCTATGCGTTTTCCATGTAGCACCCAAAGCACTCTTAGGCACATATTAAGAAAGAAGGGTATTGCTAAGTTAATGCTACAAAACAACACCAACAATAAAAAGATCTGTATTTTTAGATGTCCTGTTGTTTCATTAGAAGAGATTCCGTAGCCCTCTCTTGACACAAATGCTTGCAACACCTAACATTTTAATCTTGATGCCCTTGAAATCCATCTTGACTCCCACATCTGCTAACTGACTGTGGACCTGGAGGAAGAAGCTAAAGTAACAATCTGACTGTCAAGTCATCTTCCCCGCCCTTGACAGGCTTGGAAACTGAGAGCTGACTCTCCTAGTCAAAAAAAAATTTGGGAAGAGCTAACCTTCAAAATTTGCTGAAACTGCTACAATCAGGACTGTGAGGATATGCTAGTTTTCCACTCTGAACTTCTGCTTTAAAATACCCTGCTGGTAGTTCTGTGTGCCTCTATCCGAGGCATCTTCTCGGATGGCTTCGCCCTTTCCCTCCCCTCCTCTTAGGTCTTCTTCAAAATTGCTCCTCTGTGATCTGATCACCTGCCTAATCCACCTAATTTCTTATTGTTCTCACGGCCAGAATTTTCCCCCTAAGAGATTAAGATTAGAAAGAGCAATGACAATGTCTTAACATTTCATCTATACAAGCAGCTTTTTGAAAGCATTTTTTGCAAGACTAGGAAACCACCCTGTACTTAATTGCCACATACAACATCATTGGCAGGAAGAGGTTTCCCTTTTCTTGATGCAGTGAAGGGCACTGTAGCTGTAAAAATCAAGACCTAACTCCTAGTGTTCTCAAAGGAATCACCTAGTTGCACTAAGCATTATGATTCTATATAAATGGTTTAAAGAAGTTATAAGATTAAGTTTCCTTTATGAAACTGCAGTTCTCAAAGTGGACTGAAAGTGTGAAAAGACAGGAGAATAAAGCCACCCTAGGGCTCTAAAGGAACCCAGAATTTGGGGGGGCTTCCTGACAAGCCACAGGGAGATGGTCAGTGAGGCAGGAACAAAAGCAGTAAAAGCAGATGGCATGATCTCCTGAATGGCAAGACTGAGATGCAATTGTACACTGTGAAACACCATATTACAACCACCATCTTATTACCAAGTAGATAGTAAGCAAAGAACTAATAGCAACAAAGTACTAGACCAACAGTGGAAGGACACAAGGCTCAAAACAGGGAATGGAGCACTTGGCACTCTGCAAATCCCAAACTGACAGCCGTCAAGACAGGGTTTTGCCACATAAGCTCTTTATCCTGAGACATCAGTAACAGGGGTAGGCAACAGCAGTGCTTCTAAAACTCTACTGTGAACATCCCTATTTCACCAGTGACTCCAGTGAAAAGAGGTAGTTGCCCAGATTCCTTAAAGCATCGGAAGCAGCTGAACTCAGCTATTGGGCACTGCTCTTCCTTAGCACAACAGCGCTTTTAAGTGGGTATGATGGAGGAAGCTCCAAAAAGCTTGGATCTCACTAAGCCAAGGATGCTGCGCCAAATTTCAGTTTTTTAAAAAAGTGGTCATTTCCTCTTTACGAGGAAGATTGTGGAGGATCAGGCATGCAGCAATTTCCAAACACTCCCTAATTACTCTCAACTGATAACACAAGAAGGAAGGGACCACAGAACTCAAGAGTATATATAGTCTCACTGAGCTTTGGCATTAAAATTGCCTATAAACCAACTCTATCTTTTAAAAGACAGCTGAAATTAATGGGAATGGGAATTCCACCAAATTAAAGGCATAATTTAACTATCAAACCCCCATAAAAGGTCTCCTTAGGTTTCCTTATGTCTAGAGACCTGAGAGTCTACAAGAAAGCAAGTTTCGAAGTTGGAGTTAACTTTAAAAAATAAAGGGAAGGCGAAGCCTAGTATTTCTCAAATATATAGAACTTTAGACGGAAAACATTTCATATGCATACTAATACTTCTTTATGAAGCCAAATTTAAATACTGTATGGTTCTAGAAAAAAAGAGCAGCCTAAACTGTCTTCCAAAGAAAGCTACTGATTTTTCCGAAATTGGGGTGGTGTACAGTCCCTGTGTAGAAAAATCGGTGCTGCAGAGGGAGATGCAACAGAATTCAGTGCAAAAAGAACTAGCAAAATGTTCAATTGCATTTTTAAAATACCTTATTAACAACTTCACACTGTACGTTCCAGGGAGGTCCTATTACTTCTGGTGAGATGCACAAGATGAGTCTTCATTTAAAAAAGAAAAAAAACCTCACTATGAATAGAGTGCATTTCAGACCACAGTTACATTCAGTAACAAACTTCTTCGCTTGCCTCAAAGTGCTCTGCTCAGATCACACCAATGGTCTTGAAAAGACCTAGTTGCAGACTATGATGGAGGTAGGAGAGAGAGAGAACAGGAGGATCTTTGCACAGCATTTTATAAGACTAGTCACTCCTGGTTTGTTCATGGAACCACTACAACAGATGTCTGGTAATCTCTTAAGTAACAGTATCTTAAGTCTGTCCACGCTGTTCTGCTGTTCATAGCTCCATCAGTTTGAAAAACTACCTCAAAATAACCTCTTTAAAACCTTACATGGGGAATATTAATTGACCATTTCTATCAGATCTTGTCATACTGACTCAGGCTGCTCACTACCATCTTACTCTTCTGGGCATTTTATGTCACAACATACAGTTCTTTCCATCTTTTCTATTTTATGAACATTTGATTAGTTACTGTAGTATAACTGCAGTAAAAAAAATAAACATTAAATGCAAAATAACCAAAACATTTTAACAATATGCACTGTAACATATCTTCACACCAGGTATATGGAAGTTTTTTATTAAACCCCTAAAGCACCATGGAACTTGAACTGCTAACTCCATGAGAACTACATTAAATATACTTCAATGAAAGTAGTCATTTACACAATTCTCTATGGCCTCTCATATCTCAAAAGAATTTCACAGAAGCTGTGACATTATTGTGTGGCAGAGTAAGACAAGAGAAACTGGACAACATGGCTTCAGGAGCCACCCAAAAGAAAAATAATTAGATTTTAGCATCATAGGATCATAGAATTATTTAGGTTGAAAAAGACTTTTAAGGTCATAGAGTCTAACTGTAAATAGCATTGCCAAGTCTACCACTAAACCATGT
>NW_010545189.1:0-2231 GCF_000687285.1 Phaethon lepturus
AGCTTCTCACAGAAGCCACACCTGCAGCCCCACCCACTACTAAAACCTTGCCATGCAGATGCAATACAGGTACATAACAATTCAAGTTGATCTTGCTTCATTTATGTCATCCATTCAATTTTGATATTTCCAAATTTCCAAAAATATAAAACTGTAACTTGCCCTGCAAAATATATGAATAAAACTTGAAAGCCTACACTTGCTAACAAGCTTTGAAGAAATATTAGTTGTTTTGACTGCATTTTATCCTGAATCTCTCAGTGACTATCATACTGCCTCAATGTGCTTTATAATTTGTTTTTTCATTTTCCTGTTAATGCACAACAAAACTCTTTCTCTGAGCACAGGCATAATAGATATTCAGTACTGAAAACCAAAATATATAAAAACAGTTGTTGTGGTTTAGCCCCAGCTGGCAACTAAGCATCACACAGCCGCTCGCTCACTCCCCCATGGTGGGACGGGGGAGAGAATCAGAAGAGTAAAAATGAGGAAATTCATGGTTTGAGACAAGGAAAGTTTAATAGGCAAAGCAAAAGCTGCGCACGCAAGCAAAGCAAGACAAGCAATTCATTCACTGTTCCCCATCAGCAGGCAGGTGTTCAGCCACCTCCAGGAAAGCAGGGCTCCATCACACATAACAGTTACTTGGGAAGACAAACGCCATAACTCCAAAAGTCCCCCACTTCCTTCTTCTTCCCCCAGCTTTATATACTAAGCATGACATCATATGGTATGGAATATCTCTTTGGCCAGTTTGGGTCAGGTGTCCTGGCTGTGTCCCCTCCCAGCTTCCTGTGCACCCCCAGCCTTCTCGCTGGCAGGCCAGAGCATGGAAAGCTGAAAAGTCCTTGACTGCTTAGCAACAACTAAAAACATCAGTATGTTATCAACATTATTTTCATCCCTAATCCAAAACATAGCCTCATACTAGCTTCTATGAGGAAAATTCATGCTATTGCAGCTGAAACCAGGACAAATAACTGCTAGTCTAAAGATCTGCTGCAACAAAATTTTGGATGGAAAAGCTTTTTTGCTGGCATACTGTCTTTTACTGTAGAGAACTGTAATACAAAGGCCAAGATTGGTATGAACGGAGAAAGACTGGGAATATCTGCCTGTGGAGACAACAGCATGAACATACTGCAGGGAAAGGGCTTTCATAATGGCCTGTGTTAACAACACCCAGATTAGCAGGTCAGCAAGATCCCAAAACATCTACGCTTGTTTCACAGGACATGGACATCTGGAGACAAAGAACAGTGATGGCACCTGGTGGCTCACAGAGGTGAGACAGGCTAAAGAAGCTACACCAAAAGGGTACAAAAAGGCATAACCAAAACCTGTGCGTGGTTACCAACCTAAGAAAAACACAGAAGATATGACAAAGACTTCACAGCTGGCGTCCCTTGACCTCTGCACCATTGCAACAGATCCTGGACCTAATATCTGGTCACAAGCATCGTGGTGCCTGGCTGCCAGATGCATGGCTTGAAAACTCCTGCCCTGGTGCCTGGCTGCTGGGCAGACTTCTTACATACATACCTTTTGGTAAGTGAGAGTGTCAGACTGTAAGAGTGTGAGTAAAACCCGTTTTGATTCAGCTTCTCTTTTAAATACAATCACATTCCTCTTCTATTAGGTCTCTCATTGATACAGTGCTGCAACAGTAATTCCTAAATTACTAGGTCAGCAGATCAATTTGGAAAGAGCAGACAAGCTTTTGAGTTCAAAATGCCTTTCGACAAGCTTCTAATCTTTAACTAAGAAAAGAAGTTCAAACAATGAGAATAAGAATACTGTACTTCCTCAGTTTCATGCACTGTATGAAAGAAACTTAAAATATAGCTAGGTAAAAAGAATGCAAAAGAGGATATTTTTGGTCCACAGGAAATATGTGCTTCTGAGGTTCATCTTTTCGTGCCATTTGCTCCTAACCATTAACTTTCTCCTGGTTCTTCAAGTAAAAATTTAGTAGAGGAAGCATGAAATGAACACCTGTAGACACATGTGTTTTTCAGAACTTCTGTTTATCACAAGACCTTAATATTAATCTATGTCATGATAATACAGTTCCTAATTTGCACTACCAATCATCTTAAAATCATTACAGATAGGTCTGGGGTTTTTTTAGGATTTTGGAATTTATACTGAGAATGTAAAAATTTATATCTACTTTCTATATAATTTTTATAGAATTATAGAATCATTAAGATTGGAAAAGACCTCTA
>NW_010545190.1:0-1105 GCF_000687285.1 Phaethon lepturus
GGGCTTGTGCAGCCCCCAGCCCTTTCGGTGACTCAAGAAGGGCCTAAAAGCAGCCCAGCGGTTGTAGGGAGAAGATAATGAGACCCTTAGTGGTGGAGAGAGCCTTCAAAAGTGGACGTGGTGCTGTAACGCAAGAAACAGCAAAGAGCAAAACCCTGGCAAGTTAAAAGTAGTCACAATAAAGATCATTAAAAGGTTTGGGGAAGAGTTTGCTGAAGGTGTTAAAAGCTGAAAATAAGCACGCTTGCATAGACGCCAGGAGCAGGAAACAAGCCAGCCAGCTGGTGCAGGTCGTGGAGGATGGAGGCACAAACAGGGCACCCAGGGAAGGCAAAGCCTCAGCAGAAAAGCTGAGGGGTGGTTTGGAGATCAGGGAGGATGCTTGGGCAGTGCCCCCATGGCAGCCTTCCTGCAGGGCTGTGCCGGGGACCTGTCCCATGGCAGGGCCTGCCGGAGACGTCTTCTAGCAAAGCGAGGAGCTGCGGAGCAGCACGTGCCCGGGAGAAGGCGATGCCAGCCCAGCCGGGTCGGTACCTGGCTGCTCCTGCCAGCCTGGGGCAGAGGGTGGGGAAGGCGACATGAGCTGTAGCCAGTGGGGCGCAGGGGATGTCACGGGCAATTTGGGAGAAGTCATCTATAACAGTCTGGGTCATTACAGTGCTTGGGGAAGAGTCAACACCACCTTGCAGGAGGAAGCCATGCCTCACAGATCGGCCAGAGTGTGGGGAGCAGGGCGATGTGCCAGTCATGGGGCAGCAATGCTTCCAAAACGGTTTTGCCTCGGCACCTCTCCAAAAGCCCCAGTGAACTGGAGGGACATTCTCCTTGCAGGGAGCAAACAACTGGTTAAAAGACTTGGGGTCACCGAATGTAAAGCTGACTGCTGAGCAGGAGCTCACAGTATTAAACTTCAGGCTGTTAAACTGGCAGATGAAATTCAGTATTGAGAAAGGCAAAGCAAAAACCCACAGAAAAGCAGCCCTAATAGCCATGCGAAACGCTGGCCTCCTGGTCAGCGATGCTGCGTGAGAGTCAGGACAGCAAGTGTGATGCGTGATTTGGAAAGGAAGAGAGAACAAATCACAGAATCACAGAAACACTAGGT
>NW_010545191.1:0-4226 GCF_000687285.1 Phaethon lepturus
CTTCCATCCCAAAGATTCTATGATTCTATGAATGCCTCAGCAATCCCTGGCTATTCTCTAATGCTTTGAACTCCATCCCCTTCCCCCGCTAAATCTAGTTAAATCTGATTAAACTCCACTTACTGATTATGTCACTGTGATATATTTGATTTACGAATTAAACAGATGCAACCTCTTATGTGTTTCAAAAAAATTGCCCCTTTTATCATTTAAATGCATGTTTTGAACCCCATTCATTTCATTCATGATTTCTAACATGCACAAAAACTGGTCATCTCCAGATTAATCATGCATTCAGTTAAGAGACTCAAGTATTCTATTCTACAATAACTACTATAGGAAGGAGTAGCTGTGATATGAGACATTAGAAAGCACACTATTCAGAATACCTATGATTATGTATTCTTTCTCATACCCACCTATGTATCAAAAGTGTCAGGAGGAAGAAAAATAATATATATCCCTGAAGTTTCATTGGGAACTGTAACTCGTATTACACTGTACAAGCAAGGCAACTGGGAAATTAATCAGGTTTCTGGAAAGACTCTCCAGCCTGCAGCTTGGGAAAACTTTGCTGAGACTTTTCAGCTACACAGGAATACAGCCATCATCAAACCCAAGTTCATTAGACTGAAGAGGTACAGAATGGGATATAGAAGTTTAGCTGAAATACAGTACACTGTATGAACATAATAAGACTGTATTTTAAAACATTGGGGTAAAACACCGATATCAAGATATGAAGTTGCTCCCATCCTGATGTGTGTAATGACATGGGTGAGTAGTTTCATTATTCTAAAACAAACAAACCCAAAACAAGATAATCCTTCTATAGAAGAGATATTTTTTTCCAATGATATGTTTCGTTCACTGCATCCAATCTAATCCAACTGTGCTATATAAACCCATGTTATAATTCACCTCTGCTCTAGGTGATGACCTCTGCATTCTCACATAGTCAAAATACCTCAGAAGTCTTCCAAAACTGTAACTTCCCCCTTACCAAGCCTTTTAATTAGAAATAACATGAGCTTATGCTTTAAGAAACCATCAAAAGATTTACTGGTTTAATATAGAGAAAAGTCAGTCAAAATTTTTTACATAATAAAGGTTGTTAGGAAACGTATTCATTAAATATACTGCAAAATCAGCTACTGTCACATGTAAAATGGGATATCCTGGTATTGCATTAGTATGCAAAGAAATTACATGCACTGTGGGGATAAAAATCCACTCTACTTTTGTTTAGTGTAATACAATACATCTTTTACATGTCTTGAAAATAAAAAAAAATAAAATTCTCTTTTAATTTTACCACACGTTACTTCTTTCCTCTCCTCCCTCTACATCTATATACCTAGCACTATAATAAAACAAATGGGTAGGCCTTATCACTTCTCCACACTCCAAGTTTGATGCCAGATTAATGAATAGGCACTTCTGCAAATAACTATTTGTGAAAGCTTATAAAAACATTTATGTTCTTTACTGCTAAATTTAAACCTCCAGAAAATGCCTTTAAAATGTGCGATAGATATTAAGAATTGCAATATTAAATATTCAAATCTTAAACTCATATTGATGTTTAATATATTTCCTATAGATGTTAATAAATTAACTTTATTATTTAAAATAAGTATTTATTATTGTTGAGTGTTAAATTATTAAATGTATTATTATATTAAATACATAAAATAAACAGAAAATTAATCCATGAATTTTCTTTAAAACCCAATAAAGGAAAGCTATACATTTCTTTAGATTGTTTAAAAAGCATTTTTCTCGAAGAATTTTTAGGTTTGGGGTTTTTTCCTTTCTTTTCCCCCCCTCATCCAAAAAATTCTCAGGAATAAAAAATGCCATCAGTGAGAATTCTATTAACTAGCTGACAGTGCTTTCACAGGAGTAAAATAACAATAAAAGGAATACTAGTATTATTTTCTCACTGAAGCCTAAGTAAGTCATGGCTGAAACTGAAGAGGATAAACAGCAGTATCATCTTTAATGACCAAAGAAGAATATGGGGAAAGGACTTGGGAATAGATTCAGGGGTATTCATTCATTCAGGGTATGGCCAGAAAATAAGTTTTATTCTACAGAAGTAGATCTTTGCTCAATCAGCACATAAAAACAGTTGAATTCATGTTGGAAAATGAGATTATACAGAGATAAAAACATTGGGAAGAAAGGAATGATAGTTCCAAGTCAGAGAGTGGGTTCTTTAAAAGAAATTGAAGGAGCAATATATTTGAGGTGAAACCTAGAAAAGATGAAGTCAAAGACAAGGAAGAACAGGGTTTCAAGAAATTGAGAATGGTATATAAAAGGCACTTAAAGATTCAAGGTGAATGAAGGAGACCTGTATTCAGCTACAAAGAGGTCTTTGGAAACTTCAGCTGTAACATCTTCTTTGAAATGCATGTCAAGTCAGAGAAAAGTCTAGATTAGACCTACATCTAGATTAGGAAGGTTTAGACTAGAAGAGGAACTCTTTCTAATAATAAATATAGAGAGTATATTTGACAAAAAGGAAGACAAAAATGAGACTACATTTGAGTCAAATGGAGTTAGGTTCGGGTTATTACAAGAAAGCGAAGAGGCAGTCCTAAAATACACTTTCATTGCAATAACAAAAGAGCTAGACTAAAATAACAAATTAAGAAAAATTAGTTTCTTGATCTTTATCTGACAATAAGTATTCATTAACCTTTTTCATAGACTGGCTTAGTTCTAAAAAAAACAAGAAGTGTTGAAAATGTGTTATCACTTACTGTTTTTGTCCCATGTTGGAGTGTAATGAGAATCTGGAATTTTCTTGACAAGGTTCTGAAAAAAAAATCCACCTCTGTGAAAACAGTGCTATGACAAAACAAACAACCCCCCCCCACACACTGCAATATATATAAAGGCAAGAAATGTTTCCCTCACACCAGCCATAACCTGAGGAGGGGAAGGTGGATCAGAAACGAGAGACTGATTCCAGATTTTATTTTCATGGATATACCTCTAAAAGGATGAGAAATAATTAAGAAGTTAAAAAAATATGAGACTACCTTAATAAAGAACAAAAACAGTAAAAGATTTCCTGGTTTTCCTCCTTTGAAAATACTAAAATTATCTTTGGTTCTTAATCACCAATCTCTAATGATCTTGAATCGTGATTTAGCCAATCCATCATATTATATAGTGACTTTTCAAATAAAATGAAACTCTGAAGTAAATTAAATTAATGAGAAAAAAAAAATTAGAAATTCATTACAGGAGATAAGTTACCTGCATGGTTTATCAAGATCATGGATTGGCTTCCCATTTTGACTTGTGTGATTACCCCCAGCATTCATGGGACTTCACAACTGCCACCTCAATGGCAGCCATAACATGGTCAAAACAATGTAATTCAAGGCATTTCATTTAAGAGCAAGATACAGATCAACAGTAATTATAATTTAAAACATCTAACACATCACACTAACAACTGTATTACAAATATGAAAATAGTTAATTTACACAGAAAGAAATGTACTCTAAGTACTGCAGTAATTGCAAGGTTCTACAAAGGACATTCAAATCATTATTCTCAAAATGCTCATTTGTCTGGTACCACTAAGTTTCCTAAAACAGACACAATCCATCATTTTGATGCCAGATATGTTTCTTATAATTTTCTGTTGCGAAAGCTTGATTGTAAAATAATTTTTAAGCACACTTTATATTATATGTTATATCTCTTTCCTTATCCATCTCTGCCAATTCCTTCCCTTTTTTCACTCTTGCCACAGAAAGTCTCTAAAGCACCAGGTTGATTTCCTTTATACTCTTGTTTTCTCCTCCAGTTCTATCAGCTTTATTTCTCTGATAGAACTGAAACTTTCATTATCTTTGATTTAGTCAAACCTACCCTTCTTTATAACTTTACTTCTTACCACTAACAACAGCTCTGACTCCCAAATCAACTGTATAGTTCCTTTCCCTTTTCTCACATATATATACAGAGAAAAGGCAGCAGAAGACTCATGCCCTGTTTTCACATTCACAGCATACACACATCTTTGATAGTCACAGCGTAACCAAGGTGGTAGGGAATTAAAATAAAATAGGGTTAGAAAATAGGTTTATGAATTTGTAGCAAGTTGTAACTATAAGAACATTATGCACCAGCAATGCTGCTCGAGAACCCACCTAACCTTTCTCTGGAGAAATCCAGAGGCAAGGAATACCGATTGGTT
>NW_010545192.1:0-2234 GCF_000687285.1 Phaethon lepturus
CTCCCACTCCAGCGGCTGGGCCGTGCAGCCGTGCACGGGAGAACCCGTCCCCGCTCGGAGCCTGGGCGTCGCGGCAGACCTGCGCAGCAGCCGGCACGGCCTTTCAGCAAGCCCCCGAGCGCCCGACGGAGCCGTGCTGGAAGCCCCTCTCCTGCAGAGATTTACAGTTACCATCTGACCTGTTAAGGCAACAGTCTGTCACTTCTGCAAGATTAACTGTCTATATTCAGGCTGACAGAGGCTCCTGCTGCTAAATTTACATGATCTACAACCCTAATGTCTTCTCACTTTTGGAGATGTGCAAGAAGTGCAGCATATGTAAGCTACGGTATTGCTGCGTGGGCTTTCTGAGCAGCGCAGCATGGGCTTTTATTAAAGGTTTCTATCTAATGCACGTCTCATGAGAGGTTGCAGCCTAGGTTTTCCTTTATTTTCCACCCTGCATGACTGAGTCCCAGACAGCCTTCTGCCGCCTGAAGGCAACTGGGACTTTTTTGGATCAAGAACAATACTGATGCGAAGTTCCAGCCTAACTTCACTAATCAAACACAACAATTCTCTAAGCAGCAGCTAATTACCAGCTGCCTGGATCCCTCATAGGGGAGAGCCTGAAAAGCAACAGCCACAGGTACGGATGCACGTGGGGAAGCCAGCGGACGACAGCCTGGAGGAGCCCGGTGACACACAGGGTGTCTTGGCATAGCGTGAACCGTCTGATGTTGATTCAGGGTTTTAAACAGGAGCAGCAGTAGGAAAGCAAAGTAATAATGGAAGTAATAATAATCCAAGCATGCTCACTGCCTCTTTGTAGGGTGTGCAGTGCCCTTGATGTGCTGACGCTGCTCTGCTTGAGCAGTTTCATCAGGCACAAGAAATGTCTGATTCAACCCTCAAGCGCCCCGGCACGTCTGTTGGGAGGGATTTGTTTCCCTGGGGCTGCCCAAGCCCCCGCGGCGCAGGAGTCGGAGGAGCTGCTGGTAACGCCTGTCTGTGGGAAGGCTGGCATCCCCGGCTCCCTCAGCCATCGTGGTGCCACACGCTTCGAGGTACCCCGCTCGTCCTTCTCAAACGGCTTCTTGGCTTCCCCTGCGCAGCATCTGCACGCGGCTTCCTCAGTGGCAGGGAAGGGCCAAAGGCAAAGGCATAACCGGCAAAAGTCTCCAAGTTCTCCTTTTCAAGTATCACCACCGTGCTAACAATTTTTAAAATGCTGGTCTCGGTTTTGTTGTTTCCTTTTTCCAAGGTCCAAGCCCCTGCAGTCGAGTGAGGACACGAGTTTCTCACTCCAGCTTCCATGGGGTAGGTGCGCAGAACCAGTGAAGCAAACTGGAGGAAGGGAAATAGTGCAGGGCTGGTAAGCAGGACATCTCTCTGGAAGGCACCTCTGAGTCAAAATACAGGTTACGGAGAATCAAGAAGGGGTACCTGGCGGGCACTCGGACCAGTGTCTTGCACACCCGTCCCACGCCCCGGCAGTACTGGCCACCCCTGGAGAGAGCATGGGAAAAGGGCCCGGTAGCAAACCTTCGTCCGGAGAAATGCCTTAAACTTCCCTCCAGAGGAATTAAATTCCTGCCTAAGTACTCCCCAGCCAGCCAGCCCCGCGATCTCCTCTGCCTCTCCATTGCGCAGCATATGCTGATCGTGCTCCATGCACAAGTTCAAAGCCATTTCCAGATGCGTTTGGAGGGAGGCCTGTGTTAATCGGGTTATAATGTAATATGCTTTTTAGTCCTCTGGAGGGGAAACTTACACTTTTCTTCAAAGCAGTTTTCTCTGATAACTTATAACCTCCCCCCTCTGCCTTTCTCCTCCCTCAGTGGTATTTCCCCCCGGGAGGAAGTGATTTTTGTGAGGTTATCGTGTACAATATCATACACCGGACGCCTCCACTGGGGTCTTTCTCAGCGCGTCAGCTGCAGCAGAGCCCCGAAAACACGCGGGGCCCAAAGCGCTGGAGCAAGCCCCGTGCCGGAACTGCACCTCCTGCCCTGCTTCTCCTGCTGGGCCGCCCCGTGCCCACCTTCTCATCCCCCTGGGGTTTTTTTCCCCTCTAGATTATTTTAGATTAAGAAACTCATTGCCTCGGACTGCCAGAAGCTCGGTAAGACCCTGGAAATGATCAGGCAGCCGTACAGACCACAAGGCAGCCTGGAAATCTGTGTATGCTTACAGTGCTCTCCAGGCCCTCACATCCTCTGTTTGAAATCACAGAAATCACAGAAATCACAGAA
>NW_010545193.1:0-4661 GCF_000687285.1 Phaethon lepturus
AGTTTGGATTTCTTAAGTTTGGATTTCTTTGCATCACTTTACAGACAGGTGCCTCTATAGGGCATATTAAAAATATGACACCATAATGAAATAAGGATCATAAGGATTACGTAGCATTGATTCCTTTCTGATGCTTCTAGAAGTATTAACATTTAGAAATATTTTGTTTCTGTGATTAGCACTGATACATTTTAAAAAGAAATATTTTTGTTAACTAATACATTTATTTTTGTTTAATTAAAGTTTATTCAGTTCTGCAATTAATAGTAGATTTCACTCTTGGGCAAGTCTGCTATCTACAGTGAGATTATACCTATCCTGTTTATTTAAAAGAAATAAATAAGAACAGTAGATAAATCATAGCTAAAAATATATGGTGTCTTAGAATTTAAGGAGGAACTGGATAATCATCAGTTTTGAATATCAGGGTACTTTACTTATGTCAGAATGTAGGATCTTAAATATTTGCATTTGTTTTATTTATTTCCTTTTA
This sequence comes from Phaethon lepturus, assembly GCF_000687285.1. Lineage (NCBI taxonomy): Eukaryota > Metazoa > Chordata > Aves > Phaethontiformes > Phaethontidae > Phaethon > Phaethon lepturus. The sequence goes on from NW_010545193.1 coordinate 494, forward strand.
ATCTTGGCATCGCTTTATTAATGCAGAATCAGTTTTCTAATTCTATATATCTAAAATAAGTGACAGTTAATACTTGGACATGCTTTATCTTCCCTAATTTCAAGCAAAGAAGGATCGATTTTAGTTCATAGGGCTTTTCTATGCTAAGAGATACCTCACAACTAAGGTATACTGTCCTCTACCCAGCAAAACCCTTAACATACTCGCAAGGGATAAAACTCAAAGTGATGGGCCTACCTTTTCTAGAAAAGAAAGAAAAAAGAGGTTTTGGTGGCTAGCAAACTTGGTGACAGGGGAAGGAGAAAGAATTGTTGATAATAACCTTCATACAGTGCTCCTGTTATTTTACTGACAAGTTACATAGTTATTAACCACAACTAGTGCCTGTATTGGGAAAGGGAAAGATATACTCTGTTCTTGGGATGTTTATGCCGTAGAGCCTGCCTGCTTTCCTTGGATCCTTCCACTTACTGAAACAGTGTTATTGAGTAGCAAACTTTGATAGTGTGTGTACATGGAGACAATGATATGAGGCTAAGACATCTTGTGCCATCCTCTTGTCCTCATTCAGCTTCTTATTATTTTACTAATGTCCTTACACCCGGAGTTAAAGGGCCTTCATGTTACTCCTGTGTTTTCTGTGTGGTTGCACATTAGCTACAGATTGCTTTGTCAGGTGGGACGTGTCTGTCTGACAAATGTTCCAACTCTGTAGGAATTGGACTAAAGCAGAGGAGGTGTCTCGCTTGTCTTGGTCATAATGCTTTAAAGAAGTCTTCTGGGAAGAGAAACATAGGAAAACTGATTCTTTATAAATCTCCACAGCTGCAAAGACAAAAAGGCTCCTCTGCATCCGAGCAGACCAGCTACAGAGCCTGATGTCCCATTTCCCAAAAACTCGGAGAGTTCTCTACAATTGGAAAACAAGTAGGCTAAATGTTATTTACATCCTGATAGAGAGATGGCTGTCATCCAAATTTCCCTCACAGAGAAATTCAGCAGAACTTTTGGACCCAGCGTCTAGGGTAAACCAGGGATAGCATACTTAAAAATGTCTATGTAAAGAAATAGCAGAGTTAAGTTTGTTTACCCTAACTGGGTTACACAGAGAAAACAATGATCTGAAACTGGGAAACTGAAAGAAAAGCTGTTCTGAATATACAATAAAATACTGTGCTAATCTTCAGTTGTATTCTGCAAAGTGGGCAAACAACTACCCTGGAGATGGGGAATCTAACAAAACAAGCCTGCAGACTGTTGGGTCAGAGAAATGGATGATTGATCTGGTTTACCTGACACTTAAAATTTATGTGCAGAATATTTAATAATTTGACTAACAATTCCAAGTCTCTGTATCTGAAAGCAGAAGTAGAGGAGACTGAAGTTAGATAGTGGTAAAGCAGGAGGGAGTGGAGAGAGAATTGTGTGAAAAGCAAATACGAATGTGCTTTAGTGAAGAGGAACAGCTTACAGGGCGAGGGAGTGGGCGAAGGTAGGACCTATTCTTAGCACATGATGAAAATGCCTCAGATTGGCACTTCAGAGAACCATTTCCTTATATTGGCACTCATGTTTAAGCTCATTTTGCAGAAACAAACCAATAAATGCTATTAAGACTGATCACAAATGACAGAGATCTCGCTCTGCCCACGCTGCAGCTTGTATCCCACTGAAATGTGGTTCCCATGTTTGGATTTGCCTTCATTTGTACCTTCAGTAATGATGCCCTGGAGCTGTATTGTGCTGATGACAAAAACATTCACCTGAGCTGCTTCTGTCCTTGAGTTTGTCCCCACAGAATTTTATATATTCCCTTCTTGCCTCCTTGGTTGTGTGGCTTTTTGTACCTTTTAAAGGTAGCTGTGTAACCACCTGTTCTTATTGGCAGGCTAAATTGGCAAAATATCTGTTTCTCATAGGCCTGAGACTAGCTTACAGGGAAGAAAACAGCAAAACAAAACCATATTGTGCCCTTCACCACCCCTGAGCAATAAAGTGCAGCATTGCAGGCTTTTGTAAGGCAGGTGGCATGCCAAAGTCGAAAAAAGGGCTGTGCCAGCCCTGAGAGTTCTGAATGGCTAAAGAAAACATGTATGATAATTTTTTTGCCGTTCTGCCGGTAAGCTATTATCATCATGATATGAATGTTTAGATGGCATGAGCCTGCAAGTGTGGAAACTTATCCAGTTTACCAAGCTGAACTGCCTTTTCATTTGATTTATCTCTTCTTGTTTCCCTGCTAGGTGGAAGCAGTTTGTGGTTTGCCTGCAGCCTTCAGCAGCAAGGAGAGGAGCAGCACAGCAGCTCTGGTGTTGGCTAGCAGTTCTGGAGGACTCATTCATCCGATCCAAGAAGCTGAAGGTATGGCTATTTCTGTCCCTTGAGGCCAGTCACACTCTGCTAGTCACATCACAGTGGCCACCAGTCAGCCCACTGCCTGAAGCAGTGGCTGGACTTGGCTTGCTGCTGCAGCCTAACCCCATGCTGCTTCTGTCAGTCATGTTTCCTGCAGTGTTTCAGCAGATATTGGCACACGACCAAGAAGAGTTCAACAACTTTGATAGGTTCCTCTCACACTACAGTATCTATTATTTGTATTACAGTGCTGTACCAAGTGCTGCCATGCTGCAAATACTAAATAAGGGAGGACACCTGTCCCAGGTTGCATACGTTCCAAAGCTAGGGGGACAAATGGTCCATGGCAGACTGGGATGCAGAGTTCATAGCTTCTAAATCCTAGATCAGTGAATTAACAAAAACAAGATGGAGAGAGATTTTGATAACAGCAGGCCACCCAAAAACTAAGTTACATTAAATTGCCTGGAACTGATACCAAAAAAGTCGGCAAGAAAACCCTCTAACGCTTAGTTTGAAGTTTTAGAAGGCAGGCATTCTTTATTGCAGCGCTGGGCAGCACTAGGGATTGCTCCACCACGAGTGCTCCCACGGGTTAGTAAAGCACATCAGTTCATATACAGAAAAATCATACATATTCATCAGATTCCCTGAGAAGGACAGTCTTATGGTGATGAGTTCCCGGAATTCATTTACATAGTCCGAGCATGCGCAGTAAAATTAGGGTTAGGGTCTTTTCATCTTCAGGCGGTCGTCCATAGTCTTCCTCACGCTGTCCACTAGTTGAACTTTGGGCTTCCTTTGTCCATATATAGTCATTGAATTAGCTCATCAGTCTTTCGGCCTCAGAATGGTACAAGGAGGTCAGTTTAAACTAGTTCTTTGGTGCCTGAGTTCCTGTTATCAGTGATTTATAGGGAAAGCCTAAGGAGCTTGCTCAAGGTCTGTTTGATCTTGTCAGGCAAGAAGTTACATGTTTAAGGTCTTAGCCAGTGATTGTCAGGTATTTAACCCTTTCATTGCTGTAAAACAGTTAGATTTTACACTGTATGTATACTTAGTAAAAAAAACTATAACTCTGATGGTAAAGTGTAAAAGTGCCTCTGAAAATTCTACCTTGATCATACCAATACAGTCACATTTCAGTTGTGAGGCTCTTTGAAAGTTATACTGCTAACATATCTTATTTTTAATAGCTCCAATGACATTATGAATGCTTTCCTAATTAAAATAACTTGTTCCATGAAAGGGCAGATGTCCCAGTACTTAAATACACAGTGCTGCCATGCTGAAATCTTCTGCTTAAATGGCATTAGAAGCAGTAGTTTTTCCTGTTCAAAAGCTCTGCTGACGTCCTAGGTGCCACTGAGAGCCAGAATAGGTGTATCTTCCATAGAGTTTTAACTAGCCAGGATTCTTACAAAGGGCTGGGTACATGCAGCGCTGCAAAGCAGTTCTTGGCATTGGGCACTGTCGTGGTTTAACACCAGCCAGCAACTAAGCACCATGCAGCCGCTTGCACACTCCCCTCCAGTGGGATGGGGGAGAGAATCGGAATAGTAAAAGTAAGAAAACTTGTGGGTTGTGAAACAAGGATTTAAAACAATTATAAGGTTTTAGCATGTGTCACTAATCAACTGTAAGTTTTGCAAATTTCTTAATATATGTACTTTCTGGAAGGCTACTGATTATGTGATTAAGGCTACTGATTATGGGATTAGTTTAAATTTAGTATAGAATTCTTTAGCCTAATAACTGTGAGATTAGGTTTAACGGCCAATTCTCATAATCCTTAGGCTGTATTTGCCTCAAT
>NW_010545194.1:0-9198 GCF_000687285.1 Phaethon lepturus
TTAAATATTTATATATTAACATATTATGTATATTCATATATATTATAAATATAGCCTTTATGAAGGTGAAAAATCCAGTAAACATATTTATTTGCATGTGAGAAGGATACTATTGATTTACCTATTTTAAGGCAATGTTTTGCAAACACAGTTATTAACAGAACTAATAATGTAATAGATCAAGACTTATACCCACAAATTCAGCATTGAAGTTAGTCATGCAATAATAGCTGTGAAATTAGACTCTGGAATTTTGCTGTCAACCCTAAGAAGTAAGGAGCTACTGCTGGTGTAGTATGTGTCTTGTGCTTTACACAGAGGCTTGCAATGCAGAGCATGTCTGCATTTCTGCTGACTCTGTGCATTACAAATCATGAGCTGCATCCTCTCAAAATCATAAGATTAAAAAAAATCATAAATCTGGAGTTCTTTTGATTTACCTTCTGTCATCAGGGGTGTTAGCTTTGAAGACTTCAGGCTTGACATGTCTTTTTTAAAAAGAGAAAACTTAATCCTGAGCTGAAAAGTGATTTAAAAAAGAAAAACAAACACAGCCTCTCCCTTGAGGGACCCCTTTGAAAAACATGAGGGTCCCCAGTGCTAACCTATCACTCCCCTACTGCATTTCACTTGTATAACTGCATATTTGTATTTGCTATATAGCTTTATTAACTCAGATGGGAAAACACCTCAGAATATATCGCAGTGTGCTCCACCAGATTCTGGACTTATTCAGTGTGTCTTTTTTCATGTTTTTACATTAGCAGCAAGCAGTACTGATGAACCTTCATCTCAGACATTGTTTTCTGGGGAAAGTGAAAATATACATTGCCTTTACTTGCACCTTCCTACTAGGAATGGGCTGTTGCCTGCAATGAGATGACACAGCAGCTCAGGGTTTCCCAAGCGTCATGGTCTTGTTTAACTTTTTTAACCACCTTAGGCGTCCTTCGTATTCGTGGCTGACTGATGTGCGCATACCAGCAAAAGCAGAAATTTACTTCGGGTCAATTAACGCAGCCATAAAATTACCAGATGGGTAAACGCAGCTCTTCCCTCGCAGTGCGCAAAGGCACTCATCCAAGCTGGAAAAGGATCCAACCACACCCTGCGGGGCTGAGGTTGTGCATACAGACAAAACCACTCGTGTGGACGCGACTGCGGAGCATTGAATGCTGCAGCCGCAGGGGAGCAGAGCCGGGGTGTGCCCGCTGTGGCTCTCACGGCAATAACAGGCACAGCTTCCAGCCTGGCAGCTCCTCTCAGCCCGAGCTTCACATACCCACCAGAGGAGCTAGCAGAGATTAGCTCTTGAGTTAGGTCAGGAAAGTTGTTCTCAGTCTTAATTCTCTTAAACACAACCCATTCCTGTCCCGTACTTACACCGCTGTGTACCTGAAGGCTTTGAGGAGGAGAGGTGGGATGAAATATGAGTTTGTTCAGAAGGTATTAATGGCAAAAGTGTACATGTGTGTAAATGTCTCCAGGTTTTTCCCTTTGAGCCATCATCTCGCAGGCTGGGGTTTTGTCCCATCTGATTGCTTTAAACTGATGTGTTTTCAAAACTATATTCACCAAGACAAAGGAGAGCAACTTCCTTTTCCTAACAAAAAAACTTTTACTGCTCCTGCTAAGGGCTATTTTCACAGAAGCTCTTTGCTGCTGGAATTGTGAGACTTGTCACTGTTCTCTTTACCTTGTTTTCAAAAGCAGAGATTAACAATACTTTCTGTATTTATTGAGTATTGCCACCCAAAGGTAATGGATGAGTGAGCACCTGCTGGTTGATATAGTGAGTACTGACATAAAAATGAATGTATTTTTGCACACTCCCCCAATTGTTCAAAGTATACTGTCCTCCAAAATATATAAAATTAATGCACATGCAAATATATTTTTCTATATATACATCATTATCCATAATAAAACATTATACATACTATAAAAATGTATATTAGTTTCGTAATTTCTTTTAAATCAGCAACTAGTCAGCTCTACCTGAAAATTTGTAAGAACAAAATTGTAAAAAAGAGGAAGTGGTAAATACAGGAAAGATTATGAGAGAGCTCTTTCTGTCATGATCTGTACCCTGAGCTGTAACTGCTCTGAAAGCTGATGAGTACTTTTTACTCTACTTATAACCAAACTCTAAATTAAGCTCGTAAGAATATATTTACCCTGCATTTTATGTACAGCAGTTTACTTAAAGACATGGATTGTCTTGTTTTTCCTATGTCTGTCTATTGTCTGCACCTTTTTATGGATGTGATAAGTAAGGCAGATGTGTACCTTGTATTCTTGAAGAGCTAAAATTTTCTCCCCTCCACTCATATTTGCAAAAGGGGGTTAACTTTGTGTACTGATGCTGGCTACATAAACTGGATTTAGATCTGCACTGGGTTAATGGTACTGGAACTTGCATGTGATCAAATCCTACTGTTTTTGAACTGATGGGAACAAAACCAGGCTCACAGTGTGGAAAGCTTGTATTAAACTTCATTTCAGTAGAAGGTATGGAAAGAATATAGTTTCTTCTTAAAATGATTTATTTAAATTGGTAGACTAGAATTATACTTAAAACCAAGTGTCTAAATGCACCTGTTTAAGTCAGCTTCTTGTTCTCTCAGGTATTTAGGCATTGAATTTTCCCCATTAGCAGTATGATTGACACTGTGGTCCTTACAATAACACATGATTATAACTCTGAAAATAGCAATTACATAAAATGGAAACCAGATGTTGCATGGAATTTGACTCTCTTGGTTTCTCAGTGAAGTAGATGAATTTGTAAAGCAGAAAACCACAATCATTATTCAGATGGATTGTACATGAATTAATGACATAATATCTAAATCATATATGGTTGAAAATAATGATTAACTTCAGCTATCAAGATAAGCTAATGGAAAACAGATTTTTTAAAGACAAAAAATCAAGGACATGCTCTTTTCAATATATTTTATCTTTATGGTAATAACAAAACCAGACCTGTTTTAACATTTCTTTATCCCTCAGATATCAAGGATACATGTTAAAAGTAAACTCTTCACAACTTTTAACCTCAGGGAGTGAACTAAACACCCGGTTTTGCCGTTTCTCATTGAAGGAAAGTGCTTTACCTTTTCAGGCTGCAATAAGCTTTACCAAGTCGCCTCTCTTTAATAGCAGAGTGTAGTGAACCAGCTTCAGCCAAGGTTCAGATTTGTGCCCGCATGGGGTACAAGTGTTGCGGCAACGCTCGATCCATGCAGCCATGTTCACAACACAAACACACCAACGGAAACACTTTGACAGACCGGCAGAGCAGCGTGTTACTTCGCAGAACTTGAACGCGTTTATAACAATGAATATCACACACAGAACTCGGTCCTCGGTTAGCAGCATCCTAAGTGGTTAAACTTACAAAAGCCTTGGCACATCATTTTCACTATCATGTATTCTCAATGACATCATCATTGTAAAATTAGGAACTTTCTTTCTCTCTTTCCTGCAGATGTGGAAGTTTGAAATTGCATTCCATGGTCCTGTGCCACATTTCATCAGCGTTTTTCCTTTGCTTTCTCCAAAGACTGGCCACATGTGGTGTGTAGATTGCTGGTGCTGTTTGGGATCTCATATCAAATGCTGCTACCTAATCCCAGGCGGGCCTCGGCGGGCCCACACCTGCAGCTGATTGAATCCTCCCGGAGTACAAAGGCCTGATTTACAGCATCAAGGATACAGGGCCTGGTTGCAGCTGGGCTCCAGCAGGAAAAGGAAGTTGTTCATCATCTTGTGTGCATTTCATTAACAATAGTGTACCCGATATGTAGCTTATACAATAATTTCAGATCACTGACAGAGAGCATTATGGTATTTGGCATTAGGAGGAAAAATACTTCAGGATGGGCAAATTAAATGTGAGCGTGATGTTTTCGTGTGACCCAGTGAAGGTCCACACACTGATTTACACTGGGAGGGCTAATCTCAAAATATTTTCTTTCTTTAACGTTACCCCGTTTCTTTTCTTTTGTCTGATGAGCAGACTGATCCAGCACTGTGAGCCTCAGTGTACGAACATGGGGGAAAGCCACTTTCAGAAGAAAAGGCCTGAAAAAGAGTGCTGAAGAAAGGGATGATCATGGCTACAAACCTATTGCTGTCTTTAAAAACAAGGAACTCATGGTTCAGAAAAGAACCTTGAGATAAATTCTGCCACAGTCTTGTTGGGACACAAAGGGATTAATCTAATGAAATTTTCAGATGCCCAGATCTGCATTAGATAGCTGTATAGCCATGGAAGGAAAGGGGCACAGTTAGGATGATGTTCTTCACGCCTGGATGTCCTACCCTTACAGTATCTACAGTCCTGTGAATTCAGAAGGGGTTGTGGGTACTGTTTCCTGGCAGGACAAATCTTGTACTCCTGGCAGTGGTCTAAAAAGTTTATCCAGTGGTTTGTCTCATCTATAACAGATGATTCTTTAGAAGAAAGTTTTATTCTTTGTGAAATTGTGTCTTTTGAGTGTACAGCTCACTTTCCCCCTTTTTAAGATGACCTAGTTTCTTGTTTCAACAGAAAAATAATTTTTTTTGACAAAATTATGTTGTTTTCATCCGCTTTCCCTAATCAGAATGCTTACAAGCAGGTTCACAGAAACAACTGTTGCATATCTGAGCTTTCAAAGTCAAAAGACACAAACTTTGGTTGAACAGTCTCTAAACTGAACTCACAGTCTTTTTTCAGAAACAATTAAGGAGTTTCCTGGCTAAATGGCACTATTTACACTCAAAAGTCATTGAACTTCTGCAATTGCAGTGTCAAATATAATTTAGATTTGAAGGCGTTGAGCTGAAGAATCTTTAAAAAATACATCCAGTATCTGTACAAATTGAGCATAGTTTTGACTCTGCTAGGACAAATAAGACTAAGAAACTTCAAAACTCTCTTATTTACTTGGTGATTAGGGAATTAAAAAAGATATTTTGAATGACATGAAGTTCTTAGAACTGCAAAATCATAAATGAAATTTAGATGGAGTAAGATTTGCACTCAGAAAATCTTAGTTCATTAGTTTTATTATAACATATCATAGTCTAGAAGTGTTCTCACCCAAAAGCAAAGAAAAATATAGAAAACACTTCTTACTTGAAAAAATACATTAATTGTTCTTCTATATCCATTTATTTCATTAATGTGCAACCTGAAGTATTTTGCTGGAAATAATTCTCTCAGATTTGTAAACACAGTTGATGACTGCAGGTCTTTAATCGAGAAATAGGCTTAAACAATACGAGGTTAGATGTCTACAAAAAAAAAAAGTTATTTCCCCAACTCTTATTCTTATGATCACACCTTATATGTGGCGATTGTATGAATAATATCATATTAAATAGTGTAGTTTTCTGAAAAAAAATCTGAAAAGTGTGTAAGGCATTACTTGAAGACTCATTCAGGTAGATAGTTTTAGAGGTATAAATCATGGGGAAAACTCAGCTGTGCCTGTTGGTTTGCTGTGAGATTCCCCTTGGCTTCGGCACTGTGAACTTCTGAAATTATTGGCTAAACATTGCTCTTACAAGACATATAACAATGAGGACAGGGGTAGAGAGGCTGTTTCTGTGTCTTTGAGAAGGTTTTCTGACTTCATCCTTATTTCCTTTAACACCCCATGCTGAGCAAGATTTTCGGACTCATTTTCATGGGTACCCAGTTATGCAAAAATTATAACTACTTCATTTACCTTAGCCTCCTCGGCTTTTTTTCTGTTGTCCCTTTATAGTGCCTCCTCATACATCAGTCCCAAACTTTACTGACAATAAGGTCTGTGCTAGAGACTCAATCCAAAACCTTCAAATAGTTTCCTATTTGCTTTTTCTCCCCTAACATTTACCTTTCTTCTCCTTCTCTAATCTAATTAAACTAGTCATGATTAATAATTTTTTCCTCTAGCATGAAGTAGGTATGTGGTGTGTATGTAGGGCAGGGGTACTTCACCAAAGACTTGAAGTCAACACCCAACAAGGAGCTGGTGCCTCACAACGCATACTCCTATTGTAGATACACCTCATTGCTCCACCTTGTGAGCACCTGAGACAGTCCCTAAAACCTCGCTGTATCCAAAAATACCTTTTGTTGTCTGCTCCCATAATCACGTACCTAACTATCCTGCTAAACGCCCAAACTACATGGCTGTCCAGGTCATGTGGTGATGACCAACATCAGCTTTGAAAATTTCCTAGAGACTCAGCTTCTTTACAGTCTCACCCATACCATTTTGCTCATGCCCTAGGTTTTGAAAACATGTGAAAATGATAGGAAATGGGAAGACTGAAGAGATTTGTCCTAGACTGGATATCCTGATTTCATGAAGGGATGAGTATAGGATAAGTTATCTTACACTTCTGAATCCAGAAATATGAATCTAATTGAGGACTGGAACAAATCCATTGAAATTGTCTGTAAAAATAATTTCCCTTAAATAGTTATCCATACAGTATTGTTGCTGATACAGTTGTAAAAAACATTTAGCACTTTATAATCCAATCTCTGCTCCTATGCAGGCCTGGGAACATATTCTGCTTAGAAGGGTAACAACTTTTACAAAGTGTTCCTCATGGAAATCACCTGGAAAACTTCCAGGGTGGCATTCCAGATGTTATAGTTTTAGCAGTCACAGAAATGCACCGCACTGCATTTCCAGATCCTATATACAGTAAAATGATTGTATGGGGTAGCACCTTCACCTTAACCCAAGAGCTCTATTATTGAATGGTTTAGCATTTGATATGCAAGATGGGATATTCTGAACGTCTCAGTCATTGCTGGCCTACCTCTGCTCACAGCAAAGCCAAGGGTAAGACCTGAGTTGACTTTACAGAGAGCAGAGTTAGATCAATACTGAAAACCTTTGGCAATTCCACATACACCCTCAGATCGGTCATGTACAGTTCACAATTCCATATGTATAGTCATGCATGTTGGGGAAAATCATTGTATTTTCTCTTTGAGCATGATTTCTTTGCTACAGATATCTAATGAACTGCCCTTCTGATATTTTCAAAAAACCTTTATCTTTTGCATGCCTGTAGTGCCAAAATTTTATTTGGCACAGTACAAACAATATGATGACTTTAAATAATGTCAAAATTACTCTGAAACCTACTTTACAACATTTAAAGAAGACATTTCATAATGGGCCAATATATTCAGCTCTAACTCTTATCAGCTTCTAGGCTATTCCATGAGTAATGTCATCAGGGTTTGAACCATCTATCAGACAGGCTGTTAGGCTTTTATCTTGGTGTACAGCAATATAAATAACACTGAACCCAAAGCATGGACAAAGCATGAAACTTACCTTCGGACCCATGTCAAACTCAGAGCTTGCATGTAGCTTAAAATATTAAATTTGTTATATTTGATTGGTTGTTTGTTAATAAAACTTCTAGGAATGCAACACAGATTCGGTAGCCTACCATGCTAGCTACTACCTAAAATGCACATGTTGAAAAAAGCAATATCTCTTTCAAGAAATGACTACAGAGATATAAAATAAGGAACAATGACAAGTATCAAAAAGTTAGAACAAGACTACACAAAGAATCCTAGTGTTGTTTCAAGGACTTCAAAGAGTGAGTTTTCTGGCTCTTTCCTGAGGAGTAAATTTCTCCACAAATATCTAGAACTGGTACAGGCGCAGAAGTCCTGCGCCTCTTTTATGGGAGCTTGAGTCTACATGAAACACAGCAAAGACTGATCTGTCATGCACCCTAAGTGGAATCAAATACAAGAAACAATGGTAAGCAGCTTCTTTTGTTTTGCAAACTAGTGGATTTAGAGCTAGCTTGGATGTCACCTCATTCTCTCTTCCCATTGAGCTTCTTCAACAAAAAAAAGGAAAAAAATCTATTGGCTTACAAAACTTCTTGCATGTAGTTTATTGGCATTTTATTTGGTAACACGTCATTCCCTCTCCTGATACTGTCTCCTCTCTTTCTAAAGCCTAGTCAAGCAAGAATTATGTTTCTTTTCAATTGTTCAGCATAGACAAGTTTTCTAAGGTCTGTTTTTTCCAGAAAGAAGGAGGCATTGGAACCTCCAGAGTATACAGGGATGATCTCAGGAGGAGAAGACTTATTCCATGTATTTATTTATCTATAAATCTTCAAACATGATCCCTTAATGAAGCTAAATTGTGAGGGTCTTTCCATCCCCTGTGAAGTAACTACTACACTTTACTTTGGAGACAGTGTCTCCTTAGAACGATTTCTATATGTAGTCTTTCTCTTTTTGAACATTTCTCCTGAGGTTCATCTTGCCTCCTTTCATTTCAGTTCACAAACCTTTATTTTTCCAGCCAAAGGCTCCTTTATTTGGTAAGTAGCAGAGCAGAACTTTATCCACATGTTGTCACCACTGGTTTCCAAAATAGCCTATTCAAGTGGGTTGGCAAATTTCAAGTAAAATATGTGTAGAACTGAAAACAATATCTGGCTTCTTGAGTTACCAGACTTAATTGTGCCAATGTATGCTTTCATTGCCTGTTGCTGTTCCACAACTCTCTCAAACATAAACAAAACAGAGTTCCAAAATATTAGAACTTTCCAGCTTTGAGAAAGTTGTTTTCTTCCTCAAACAGGGTAAGGGATTTTCTAGCTGTCAAAGAATGGAAAAAGTGTTCAAAAATATTTTTTCTACCCAACTGCCTTTTAATGCTTATTCCGTATTGCATTTTTACCCATCTTGTTGTTGATGCATTAGAACATACAGCAGAGGGTATCTACTTACCACCAACCACCTCTATGCAGTGTCTGTATTGGCATTACTGCCTGCCACAAAACTGCCAAGACATAAGCATTCACAGGCCATTTGTTGTGTGTCCTCTTCACCCATTTAATCACAATTTATTTATGTATGCTAATTAAGACAAACTAATACATTTCATAATATTGTACAATACAGTAGAACTGAGCTTAAAAGATCTAGAGAATAGCATTTTAACCCTATCAATTTTGTTGAGCTTGAGAGTCAATCCTGCAAGGACCTGCTATTTGGGGATCCTTGACTGCAACATACCATTAGACATGTGCATATGAATATACTCACACATGTTCTGTTCATGCTTCATAAACTATGTTTCATAAAACTAAGTAGAACACCCTCCAGGAATGAAGATAACAGTGGACAGCTGTGGTTGAAATTTCATTGTTCAGCAG
>NW_010545194.1:9229-19294 GCF_000687285.1 Phaethon lepturus
ACATAAAGATGAGCCCAGAAAACTCGTTATCCTAGTGCTAGTCAGGTATGCGATTTGGAATTAATTTGATTTCTTTTTTATGACGCAGATTTGGTGCGGTATTGCTAGGTTTTCTCTGTGAATGCTTATCTCAAACAGTGATGCTAAACAAGAGCAAAATAAAATACCATCACCCATGTAAAACTTGATTTATTTTAATGATCCCAGTGAGTAGGGGTATGGTTCTCAGGTTAAGCAAAGCACTAATTAAAACAGCTGCTCTGCCCTGTTTGCTTCAGTTTCCTAACTGCTTGGATTCTTCTTTATTACAATTGTTTGGAGAATTTCTGTGGCTTGAATTACAAGGGTGTGGATTAGAATCCGACTACCCTAACTGCAACATCTGTAAACTCTTAATTTCTGCTACAGCAGGTGTCAACTTTTCCCTAGATGACTGTCCTGCTGTTGTTCTGGTTAGATGTAGCCTTGTCAACAAGCTGTTTGTCAGCTGGTTCTCTCATGTTTCCTTTCCTTCATGACCATTGATCAAGCCAACAACCGGAGAGGATCTAGAGTGGAATTCTCTTTAGTTCTGTGCTGGTTGATTTAAAGTATAATCAGACAGGTCTGAGAGTAAGAAATGGTGTATGTATAATTGTGAGTGACACTGTCTTTTATGATATAATATTTTTCAAGGAGCTGAAAATCGTAATGCATTGGAACGTTAATACATTGGAACTAACTTGACTTCCTACTTAGCAAAAGCCATAGGAATTCCCTGGATGTCTGAGTATATGTTTCACTAAAAAGGCCAATCTGATGAATACATTTCCAGTGATGTAGATCCACTACTACTCTTAGTGTGCTTGTTCCTTTAGCTAGTAATCCTCCCTGTAATTTCATGCCTGAGTTGTATTGCTGCAGTTTCCAGCTGTTGGAAGGCATTTTATCTGCTAAAATACTATTCCCTAGCCTGATGCTATCAACTTTCTTTTTCACAGATTTCAGAAAAATAATTTCTCAGGTTTTGTCTCCTCGTTATGCTCATCACAGCTAAGTCCTTGTGCCTTGCAAGAGACATATTGTCCAGTTCTTTAAAAGTTCTCATGACAATGCTCTGAAACATCATCAAATATCTCTATACATATGTTCTTGAGCATGTTTGGTTAACGACTAGCTGTGAGACTTTCTTAAGACATATCATGGAACAAAGAGTCCTGATGAGAGGCAGAGTATGTTAACCCAGGCTCAGTGCCACACTGATAGCTGTGTTCTTAGCTAACAGTGAGTTTGTTCCAATGCCTGTTGAAATCAGTGGCTGAGCTCCCATCAGTTTCTTTGTATTCTGGAACAGGACCATGTTTTTAGAACTTTGCAGATTTTTTTAATAAGAAAAGTACTTTGTGAGTTTTTATGTCTGATATGAACCTCTACTTAGTCCCAAGTGACTTCTTTCTGTTATCATTTTCAGTATCAATTCCAAATAATAATAGACAAAAAATTATTAGTAAATCTGAGATGAAGCCGCCACTTTCTGTTTGGTTTTCCCATCAGATATAAAATATTCAATTTACAGTCTTTTCACTCATTTTTTTCTAATTAACCATTGGTTATTAACTATTTGTTAATGCTTTAGTATTTCCACAGTAATTTTGATTAACCTTCTTGAATCTCAGCCTGATTTGCTAAAACCTGCCCCAAGCTCAGGGTCTGTGCTAATGTCAAGGGAATCTCTGCTTGCTCTCAAGTTTAGTGAGAAAAAGTGTCCTAATACTTGATTAGCAGTGCCTGGAAATAGAAACTAAACGTGCAAATAAGCACCAAAATAGTATCAAATTGCAATTGGCTAGCCAGAAACTCACAGGTAAGAAGGACTCAGCTGTAAGGGTGAATGAGACTCTCTGGTTCTTCCACATAGTTGAATGCTGGCACAGTTGTCCATACTGCACAGGGAGCCTTTCTGGTGCTGGATGCAGAGCACTGCCCATCTGCTCCTACCAGGGCCAGGACGAAAGAGATGAGAAAGTGATCTAGATGTTGCAGAACTGGATCAGTGTTGTTCTCTATTTCTGCATGTTTCCATTCTTCTGAAGGAAACAGAAGATGGAATATGAGCTGGACTGTGTGCTTACTATGTGGCAGTTAATGCATGTGCCACAGATTGGACACTGCTTCTGGAATAAAGGAAAAATAGGTTTATGGGCAACTTTATGGCTGTAAGAATAATATAAGTCAAAAAAGTGCCAAGAAAATCCAAGAATAAAATTCCAGGGAACTTTTTTTAACAGAATATGAAATCTCATTTTGATACCTCTTACAAACAATTTCCCATTTTCCTTGTAATTGCCTGGAACAAATAATTTATTTGTTCCTATTGCTCAGCCCTTTCACAACCCCAAGTCAAAATCACATAACTGCTGGAAGAACTCTTGATTTTTCTTAAATAAATTCTCTATTAAAATCTACCTCAGTGAAGCTGTAGTAAACTTGTTTGTTCAAAACCCAAAGGGGCAAAGCAGGGAGTGAGTGTGAAGGTGTTGTGGGTCCATCTATTAGACTGCACCCTGGGGTTAAATCAGGCTCGCTACAATGACATTACTGACCTTATATTTTTATCTGAGTGTGTCCTCTGGCTTTTCTTAATTCACTAAAGATCACACAGGATGTTATTCCTTGACATCAAATATCTATGATAACACCAGACTTCTGCTGTCCTCGCAGAATATTTTCTTTAGCATCCTTTGAAAAGCAGGAAATCTATAGGAAAATTCAGAAAAGCAGAAAGAGAATTGATAAATAGGAGTCTTGACTTGTTTCTGTGATGAATTGTCTCCAACAACCTGGTAAGTAGGGTCATTCAGTGCATATTTCCATGATTAACTCAACTTTCATTTTAGCTTTGCAGTTCACCTTTAAATATTTAGTTTGGTTCCTGTGGATGAATGTTGATGTTGGCTCACTTGTCAGGCTGATGAAAACGTTACACAGATGTCCTTTGGTGATCCAGTACCACTAAAAGGCCTGCAAATTGCTAAATGATGAACTCTCTCTCTCCATCACTCTTTTGGTTGGTGGCTTTCACTTAAGATCCTTTGCTACTCATTCTGTGTGCTTGTCTAATGTCCCTGCTCTTCCTTAACGCAGTAATGTCTGAGTAGTCTGTTTGCTGGACAAAACTGTCTGCATGACACTCTTCTGAGAAGACTGAACTTTACTGGTTGCTGATTAGAACTCATGACAATGTCCTATGTTTTCTTTAGAAGTACGGTATCTCAGATCTTAAAGCAGATATGTCAGCAGTTTTACTGGTAGCTCATAAAGAGCCCATCCTCTAACAGAACATAAGTGGCTCAACCTCACGTATCATTTCAGGAAATCTAATTTAGTCTGCACAAGAATACTATTCTTTCACCTTTTTTCTCTCCCCGCCCCTCCCCACTCCTGGAAAATGTGAAACCCTCGTTCTTCTCATTGGTTTCCACAGCTGACTTTGTACAAAGGCACTGTAATCTCTGGCCCTTTTCCCCGACTGGCCATTTGGGGAATGTTCTGCTGTACTCATTTGAACTAGTCTTTCACTGTTTTTGAGTATCCTCAAATTGCAAGGCTGGGAACAAATAGGAGAGAGAGCAGTAGTCACACTAATTTAGATGCCTGGAGTTAGGAAACTGCTTTCCTCAGCTCGCTTGCTATATAGCCTTAACCCATCATGTTCCTGCCTTATTTATAATGAAGACTGCTGCCTTTAAATGGAGGCTGGAATTTAGGTCATAATTGCATTCCAGTACTTCTCCCATCACATCACAGCCACACATCCAGCTGTGGAACACGTGAAAGAAGAAAACTTTTGATTAGCACTTAGTATGCAAGCAGTGAAGCTACTTTATCAGGAGCGTGAGACTGAATGACTCAAGAAGAGAGGACTTCTGTGTAATGCTCTCTAAAGCCTGCTTGCTCTCACGTTCTTTCTTGAGAACAGGCAAGGGGGAGTCAGGAGACCCATTTGTTCAACACTGTCCCATTGCCTAAAGATCAGCTTTGGTTTTGACTCTTCCTTCAAAATTCAGCACTCTCACTGGCACTCTCTTGGCACTTTCTCATTGGCACATGAGAACTCTGTTTTCTGAAATGAAATTCCCTTTACCCCCTAAATGCTTTTTTCACCTTCCTCCAGGCTCACGTGGTGCTTGATCTATGCCTTACTGCACTGAGGTGCTTAAACTTGGCCCATAGAAAGCTCAATACTTGAATAAGATAAAAACCAGAAAACTCAACCATTTGGTGTCAGCAAAGTTCTTATGATACATTTCGGACACAGACAGAGCCAAACATACCTTTTTATCTCTTTAATCAATTAGACAAATTCAATGTTCAGTCTTGACCATACAGGTGAGAAATAACTTGAGTGATTTGGATTCTTTACATCGAAATTGTGCAATGCATGAGAACATTTTTCAAGGACTGTATTGATATCATGTTGTCATCTATGAACTATTTTTTAAAATTCAGAGTAAAACAAAGTCTCCCATGACTTGAGCACCGCACTTAGCCAAAGATGCAATGAGTTCACTTAGAAGCTACATGAGATGAATGACAGACACCACAGTGAAACTTTTGGTGGATGAATGTGGTTTCTTTTCACTATCTACAGTTTGTTCACTATCTCTGATATTTTTTTGCATGCCATTTTCTAGTGTCTTATGGACAGCTTCTGAAATCTAGAGTACTATTTCCATTCTTTAGGAAATCTGTCCTAATTTTAGTGGGTGAAGTTTTATATCTTTAGTGCACCTAATATTTTGGCCATATCCGCACTACAGAACATGTGCTTGCAACATGTCAGCTTACACTAAAAAAGCTAGCATGTCCATAGGGAATAGTGTTGTGCCACATAAGGTACCAGCCCAGCTCTAAGAAACGCAGCAGCTCAGAGATATGGCTACATAATCCCTGAGAAGATACCAGGCCAGCTTGAAGAAGCACAGCAGCTTGGAAGTATGGCTACATAATTCCTCTACCGAACCCTGTTGAGGCAGCGGTAGCTCGGGGGATTGCTTGTTCGGAGCTACTTTGGTTAGTTCTTCCTGCAGTTGTACTCTGTGGTTATAGAAATATCCCACTTCATGGTAAATCAAGGGATTTTGTACTGTTTTTTAGATAATTGTGTTGCATATTTTCCACGTGCTGATTGAAAGTTAACCTTGTGTTGATTAATTGATACAAACAAACCATAATTAGCATTGCTCCAGAGGCTAACTTTCACTGCTGGCAAAATGAGGTTTAACTTCATTCACTCTCGTGGACTTGAGCCTGCTTATGTCAACACCAACTTTGGCCTCAGAGAATGAAAACAATAGAGTCATACAAAGGAGAGTGCACTTTTTCTATCAGTGTATTAAACAAAGGATAATATTAAGTTTGGATAGTGGATAAAGTTAAGCTATGCTAATACTTATAATCAAATACCACTCTGTTGAAATTAGAAATCATACATTCCTGAGGTTTCTAGCCATTTTTCCTGCCAAGAACATGTAGTGCTTCTACCAATTGCATAGTAAAAACAAGAGACAGACTTTCTTGTACTAAAGCAGTCAGCAGTTACTGTAAGTTCACCTTTAAATCATGGACACCTTGGTTATTGATCATTTAAAAAAATACAGAGGGTGGAGAGATACTGCTTGATAAAGAGCGGTGAAAGCGTTATGTAGCTTGAGAATTGGCAATTGAACAGTGTTTCTCTGTGGTGTCAAAAATCTCATCGCAGAAAGTAACAGGGGAGTGAGTAAGCCTCTTTCTCTTCCTCTCTCTTTCTCCCTGTTTCTCATTACTAAGAGGAAATTTGCCTGCTCCCTCTGAAACTGTCAACCTGTCAAACTGAAAATTTTCCATAGGTGCTGGCCTGTGGATGCTGTGAGCACACCCTGGGGCCCTGTGTGCTGGGTTTGGTGGAAGGATGGCCTCTTGGGCCTCACCTAGACTAGAAAAATAGAGGTTCAGATTAGACAATCAGAAACACTGGTGGGATTTCCATCCTTAAGTAATTTCGAACACTCACCTAAACAAAACCACAGCTGACCTGATCAGGTGATGGGAGTTGTACTGAGGGAGGCTGGACTGGATGGACCAACCAGAGGTCCCTTCCAACCAACATTTTTGTGAGTCAACTTACCAACTTATACTTGTCCAGTACTTGTCAGTTCGGACCCATTATATTGATGCACTTCAGCTTGGGTATTCTCTAGAACGAAGTTCACAATGGAAAATGCTTTCACATGTAGTGCAGCACATCTAATGGAAGATCATATAAAAGTAGCTACTTTCCTCTAGTTATGACATTGCAAAGACACCATTACAGTAATGCACAAGGCCAAAGAATAAAAATTGTGTTAAAAAGCTAGACTTTTCCAAAATCATATGACTTATAAAATCTTAGGAAAAGATGATCCCTATGCCTACTCTTCCTCTGTTTCCTCTCCCTGCAATGTAGCAGGAGTGGGCCACATTTTATATCTGGCCATTGTATTTTTGCTGACTGTTCATGGGAGAGGAGATATTGTACAGTTGCTATTTTACTTTTATATGTACTATGCCAATGCCTGCGCCTCATATGGGATTTAAAGACTCTTCTTCTGGATAAACCACTGGTCTCAAGGTACTTGTAAATTTATTTGACTTTTGTAGGCAATGTGGAACAAAACATCATTCTTTTTAGCACTGAGAATGGACTTCAGACTCAGTCCTGATGTTCAAAAATTTCTGAGAGGCAGAGTGCCTTCCCTCTGTTATAGCAAATAATACAGAAGGAAACATTTGTTCAATTCTAATCTAAA
The DNA here is from genome assembly GCF_000687285.1 of Phaethon lepturus. Classification (NCBI taxonomy): domain Eukaryota; kingdom Metazoa; phylum Chordata; class Aves; order Phaethontiformes; family Phaethontidae; genus Phaethon; species Phaethon lepturus. The sequence goes on from NW_010545194.1 coordinate 16,039, forward strand.
AAGACTGTCAGCTTTCAGAGCTAAAGCACACATCTGACCTTCTAACTGGGAAGTGCTAGCTTATATGTTGAGCCAAATAATGTTAATTTTTAGTGCTCCACCCAGGGTTACAAGACCTTTATATTGTGCATGTTTTTTCCACTTAGTGTAATTAGTAACCACTTACTTTTAGTCAGTTTCTTTTGCCCTAAAGACGTAAACAGCTTTATGAACTTATTATTAAGATATAATGGGCTTTCCATAATTACAGTGGTCATCAGTTTCCATTGCAAGGCTTTATTTTTGCCACCTTATAACTTTCACCTGGGAAAAAAAAACAACCTTGGCCTGATATTTGCTGATTTTACTCCAAGGGCAAAGGAGAATTCTTCTGTGGATTCTGATGAAAAGTCACCAAACCACACCTGAGTTACAGGCCATTAAAAATCGCTCATATTTCAAATTTTGGAATTTGGCTTGAACTTTACGTTTGACACCTTTCTTCTTATGAAAAGTGTCATTCACTTTTTAATGATGAACAGTCAAACTCTGGACCTCGCACATTATGTCCCATGTGAAAAGTAGTACCTCTTGTAACATATTGCACCTTGGTTTAGAAGTAACATAGTACCTTAGAGTTATGGCTTCAGCTCCCATCCACACCACTGTAAATCCTGAATGGCAATCTGTTTGACCATGGAGGTGCATGTCAGTGTAAAATTATTTAACTACAACACTAGCACTCCTTATAACATGAAATATTTGTCCAGTGCTTACCATACCTGTCTGAATTATTATCTTTTTTTTCCCTTTCCTATTGGTATCTTGTCTCATTTTTTGACCTCTTAGAATGTGAGTGATTTACTGATTAGTGTTCCCCAAATGATTATTACTTTATTCTGTCTTCATGTTTTTTTAAGGTTTCCATGCAATCCCAGAATCCAGTGGGGATTTCCACTTCCTCCATTATAATAAGGCAAAATACAGAATTGATCTAGACCTGGCATGAACGATAGAGCAGAGACCTCCATATCTCTCTGGGGAAGATAACAAGAGCTGGTGAAAAAGAACAGCCATCAGGGAATAACAACTTTCTCCAATAACATACTTTTTCTAAGAGGTTTCTGCCCACTTTAGCCCCTTTTTTCTAGTGTTTCTTCCACAGAAACTCACTGAGGTATTTCCATGCTGATGTCTATATGTCCATACTACTACTCCCGTTGTAGTCAGTGGAGGTTGCAGTCAAAAGAGTCACAGCCATGTGTTTATGTTAAGAGCAAGAAACAAATTTAAGGTTAGATTATAATTTTATAGGCTCAGTTATTAGGAGCAAGGAAGATAGCTTTGCTGTAGTATCATAAAACCAAAGCAAAATCCACATTGGAGGGGACCTCTGGTGACCATCTGGTCCAAACTTCTGTCAAAAGCAGGGCCCTAGGTTAGGTTATCTGGACCACTGTGAAACCAAGTCTTGAATGTTTTCAGAGGAGGAGATTCCTCCACTTCTTTGAGCAACCTAACCCTAAGTTTTATTGTTCTCATGATGATTTTTTACCTATATCTAGATAGAATTTCCCTTAAAACCACTTTCTTGTGTTTTTTATGTCCTGTCACTGTGCATCCTTTGGATGAACATTCATCTTCTCTAAAATTGGCTTTTAGGTATTAAAAGGCTGTGATTAGATCCCCCTTAAGATTCCTCTTCTCCAGGCTGAACAAATATAATTCCTTCACTCTTTTGTCATATGTTAAATTCTCCAGTCTTCTAATCATCTTGGTAACCCTCCACTGGATCCTCTCCAATTTTTCAATGTCTCTTTCACACTGCAGGGACCAAAATAGATACAGTACTTGAAATGTGGCCTAACAGGGGTTGAATAAAGTTCATAATCACAGTCCTTGATCTGCAGGTTGTTCCCTTGCCAGTGCAGGCCATGATGCTGCCAGGGCCCACTGCTGGCTCAGGTGTGGCTTGCTACCCACCAGGAACCCCAGGAGCTTATTAGCAGAGCTGCTTTCCAGCAAGTCAGACTCCTGTCTCTACTGATAGTTGGGGTTATGCCACCCCAGGTGTAGGACTCTACATTTATCTTTAAACCTGAAGCACTTCTTGTCACAGTCTTTCAGCCAACTAAGCTCTCTTCGTGTGGTGGGTTTTCCTTCTGGCATGTAAACATCTCTCCCCAATCATCTGCAAATATGGTAAGGGAGCCTTCAGCTCTGTGATCCACACTATTAATATAGATACTGAACTGGACTGAACCTACCATTGATTTCTGAGGAACTCTGGTTGCAACTGGCTGCCACTCCAACTGTGAGCCATTACCTACCACCCATTAAGGTCAGCATTTTAGCCAGTTTTCCACCTGTCTTATGGCTCATCTGTCCAGCACATATCTTACCAGTTTGTCAACAAAGATGCTGCAGGAGAAAACGTCATACACCTTGCTAAAATCAAAGTAGATGATGTCCACAGATCTTCTCTTGCTCACTTGAGCAGATTTTTTTTGTCATATAAGGAATAAAACTGATCAAGTATGAATTACTATTGGTAAATCTGTGCTGTTTTTTCCCCAGTCATGTCCTTTGCACCATACATGTGTCTAGAAATACCTATCACGAGAACCTGTTCTATAGTTTTCTCAGGGACTGAAGTGAGGCTGGCCAGCCCTAGAACTTCCTTTTTGCCATTCTTGCCCTTTTCTAGTAATCTGTGACTTCCTCTGATCTCCACAATCTTTCAAAAATGATGGTTTTGTAACAACGAAAAGCAACTCTTTTCACACCCTTGGATGCATCCCATCCAGTTCCATACCTTGTACAAATTGAACTTGTACAGATGGTCACTATCTTGGCCCTCCTCTAGTATTCATGGTTCACCATTTGCTTTGATTTTGCAATAAAAGAGAGGAAAGGAGAATTTCCATCCCTTACTGGATATGGGGGGAACATAGTCAGCAAGGATGAGGGTAAGGTTGAGTTACTTAATGCCTTCTTTGCCTCAGTCTTTAATAGCCCGACCAGGTATCCGCAGGGTATTCAGACCCTGAGCTGGAAGACAGGGATGGAGAGCACAATAAACTCCCCATAATCCAACAGGAAACAGTTAAGAACCTGCTAAGCCACCTGGATAACCACAAGTCTATGGGGCCTGATGGGATCCACCCAAGAGTACTGAGAGAGCTGGCAAAAGAAAAGAAAAAAAAAAAGCCACTCTCCATCATTTATCAGCAATCCCAGTTAACAGGGGAGGCGCCAAGCAACTGGAGGCTTGCCA
>NW_010545195.1:0-1745 GCF_000687285.1 Phaethon lepturus
TATATATATATATATACATACCTCACTTTTCCCTTGAAACCTCTCAATCGCTTTAGGGAAATTGTCTGTCCTCTGAGGCCACAACTGTTATTTAATGTTACAGACCTGTTTGGGGGGTGGGGGTGGTTGGTCGTTTACTTGCTTTTTTTAGGAGAGAAGCATGAGCACAACATAAACAAAATTTTGGGAGATCAGCATGTAGCAACATCCATATACTGTCAGAATTGATGTCTTCAAAGATGGCCATAGAATACTACGTACTTTGCAGGCTGAAGAATGACATTGAAGAAAAACCCTTTTAAGAAAACAACATATTGCTCATACTGCAAATCTCAAGAAAAATACTCTATTTGTTTAATGATTGTGAAAAAGAGCAGCCAACAAAAAATTTCAAAAGGAATTAGTGAGACTATTAATACCAAGTACCAATCCCGCTTTCCCCTTAAGTGCCCTCAAGATTTTAGAACTTGTTGGAAGAACGAACAATTCCTGTTATTACAGAAACAAGCTTGCACAACATAAAAAGACTCTACCAGAATTAATCTTTTAACTTCCTGAGCTTTGTTTGTGTCACAGCCTTTATTTGCAATTGATCTTAGTGCATATGAAATTCACTGCCTGCCAGCCACCAGAGGACTGATACAGCCCGGGATGGGTAATCCAAGCTCCTCTTACACTGACCTACCAAACTCTGACCTATTAGTCCTGCCTGGTAAAAGTGAGAAGGTATTACAATTTCATTCAGATCTTGGTATCTGAGCAATTCCTTCAACAAGCTTACCAATTATGTTTGATCCCCTCACCTTTCCCTCCTTTCTTTCGGACGGGACCGGTTTGCCAGGAATCGGTAATTCTGAGCCACGCTGAATTTGATCAGACTGACCCGAGATGAAAGGTTCTGGATCTTGAAAACGGTCTTTAATTCATCCAGTTTGTTCATTTGTTGTAGTTCTAATGTATAAAAACACAGGCTCTTCATCTATAGGTAAGCATCTACTCCACTCTTGTTTACATGCAGTCAGGAGGACACACACAAAGACCATCATCGGCACCAACGAAAGCGTATGCATGAGAACGCCTCACAGAGCTTACGTGTCCTCTCGTGCGCACCCGTATCAAAACACTAGATCTGTAAAACGTGAAATGTTTCCTCTGCCAGTGGTTGAAGACAGGTGATATCATTAACTGATGCAAACCCATCAATCCAGTCCACCTAATACGCTTTTACCTTATGAATACAGATTTGATAACAATGTTCTACAACTAACCGAATACAGCAACTAATGCAATCAACATCCAACCAGAAGCAACACAGACCAACTTTCTCAAACAATGATGCCTTGAAAGCGTGCTTGTTATGAAAGTTTGGATTCACTAGATCCCCCACGAGAAGGGGCTTCGCTCTGCCTAGTTGCGGCATTCGGCACTTAATGCCTCTGACGTAACTAACCCCAACCACGTAACAGATGACAGCAAAGGCACAGGACCTCAGGCTTCAGCAAGGGGCGTATAAGCCCCAGCAGGATTCTGTACAGGCCCGCGCCGGCAGGTAACCAGCGCTGACACCACCAAAAGAAACTGAGCTGGATACGTGCTGTCATCACGTATTTCCAACTGCAGTGAAGATGCGGATTTTTCCAGGGCCGCTTTGCTTTATGAATACCCCATTTAGAGCCTGATTCCACCCCCGAGGTACGCGGACGGTTTGAGTCCCAGCGTGCCGCCCCGCGCCGACTCCTGCCAGG
>NW_010545196.1:0-972 GCF_000687285.1 Phaethon lepturus
CCTGTCTGTCTCCGTCCCCTCCCACCGTCTCGGCTCATGAGCCCACAGGATCCTCGCGATCTCCTAAAATTTGGCCCCGGCAGATGGAGACGTGCCATCCCGGCCAGGTCTCCAGGCTTTCGCTGGCGTAACTCGCTCTTACGACTACGGGCTACTCATGCAAGCAACGGTTTGCAGGGTCAGCCCCAGCGTGGGAAGGGGACCGAGGATTAGCAGATAAACTGCGTGTGTGCATTTGAGAGCGGGCAGTCCCGGGAACCAAAAGCACATACAAAGGTCCACACTGACAGAGATGCTACGTCACACCAAGAAACCTCCCTGCAGAGCAACCGGCCACACGTAAGACAAGAGCTAGCTCGTGGGAAGGCTGGAAAATGCCCCAAAACCTCCACGACTCAGTAGGGCTGCTGATTTAAATGCAAGTTTGACAGATACAGTGTCACGTCCCCGACAAGACAGAGGCACGGGGGTTTCACAAGCCACGCCCAGTTCCCCAGGTGGTTTTCTCCAGCGGTCACTGAAATGCGAACTGACACATCCACAAAACACTCTCACGCCTGCAGGAGCAAATACGGCTTGAAAAATAAAACACTCTGGTGAGATTTATTCATCGATTTATTGGATCGTTTCACAAGGACAGCTCACATGCACACGGGTGCCCCAGTTTTGCAACTCGACGGAGGGGATTCCGTACCTGCCACCATTTTTTTAATGTCAACTGTGGTCAGTCCCAGGGAAAGGCATGCAGGAGAGAAAACAGCACGTGAAGTTGGCATTTAGGAAAGGAAGGAAACAATTTCTGCTTGCCTGCTTCTCCAGTGAGCGCACGGACCTTTCAGCGTTTTGCACAGAGGTGGGGAGGGACGGAGCGAGGACGGGCTTGGCTGGCCGGCACGCTGTGCGAGCTGCCCCAGGAGGGAATCCCGCTGGGCCGGGCACGGGGCTCCTTCTCCCAGCGGGACGAAGGGGCCC
>NW_010545197.1:0-2150 GCF_000687285.1 Phaethon lepturus
GGAGGGCGGCGGGGACGAGGCAAGGCCCCACCGCGCTCCCGGCCCTGCCCTGCCCTGCCAGGCCCCGTTTTGGGTGTTGTGAGGTCAGCCGGAGAGATGGGCCCCCGCGGGGTGGCGGCGCCACGATGGTCCTCCTCACCCTGGGCTGCATGGGGTCGCTTCTAGAGGAGAGGGGTCTCGGCCAGGCAGCAGGGCCGCAGAAGCCCCTGCTTCGGGCGTGTTGGGGTCACCTAGAGAGAAGGGTCCCTGGAGAGGTGGCCCACAAGCACCCTCCCTGTGTCAACGGCGGAGTTTCAGCAGCTGGGAACCTGTGGCTTAAAAACGGGATGTTCTCCGCTGCTGTGTGTTCTGACTTCTACTTTAAAAATAATGCAATTCAGTTGCCCTTTTTCAGTAATTAAAGAGGGCTTCTAAGAAAGATGGGGACAGACTTTTTTGCAGGGCCTGTTGCAATAGGACAAGGACTAATGGTTTTAAACTAAAAGAGGGTAGATTTAGACTAGATGTAAGGAAGACATTTTTCACAATGAGAGTGGTGAAACACAGGCACAGGTTGCCCAGAGAGGTGGTAGATGCCCTGTCGCTGGCAACATTAAAGGTCAGGCTGGGACGGGGCTCTGAGCAACCTGATCTAACTGAAGGGGCATTGGACTAGATGATCTTAAAAGATCCCTTCCAACCCAAACTATTCTATGACTACGTATATGCAAAGGTATCCACCATTTTCTGCTTTTGTTGGCTGTATTGTATGGTCAGTGTTAGTGGTTGTTGTAATTTTAACTGGTTTAATAGATTTTTCAACTGTAAATTGGAAGATTAGAAGTGTGGGATAAAGCAAATACTCTAATTAGTTTATACCCAGAGCACCTGATAAAGGAAAGGACCATTACTAGTACTGGTGCTACCTGGGAGTCTTATCTGAATCTTCCAGAGTCTTATTTTTATCTTGGTAATAATTGATGAAGTTGTTAATACACAGAAAAGCAAAATAAGTTATTTTTGCTCTTTTTTTTAAAAAAGGATGCAATTTCAGTATCTCTATTTTTAACGGAATGTTTGACAGCATGTCTTGTGAGCTGCTTTTTAACATCATATGGTTGTTTTTATTTTGTTAGTTGGACAAGGATTAAATCTCTATAGTCATTCATTCTCTTTGCCATAGTGGCTGAAAATGTGTAATCTTCTTTTAAAATGCATACCTCGCTTTCCTTACAATCCCATAGAACAAGCTCTGCCCTGTTTCATACCCGCTCAATCTTTACACGAGTCACTAGGGCCTACTGGATACTGGTTATCCAGTATTCCTTTTATTCAGACATATAACCTCAAAATGTGAGTAAGTCAAGTAAATTCACCATGACTAAGTTATGTGAACCATGCTATTCTCTGCCAGTGTAATTTAAGAGGAGATTCAGGGGAAATATTTTACATTACAAATGGCTGACAATGCTGGATATAATAGCAATAGACCTAGAACAAAAAAAAATAAAGTGTACTTGAAGATCCTATTTTTAAAATCTCTATTACCGCAAGTTATTTTCAGGAAATTTTTCTCTCATCTCCACACTGCATCCTTCACCACAATTAAGGCCTAGTTTTGCTTCCTCTGAATTCAAAAGCAACAGCCTAAACTGTGATACACTTCGTTTTACTGAAAGAATCGAGGGGTTTGATTCCTTTTTCCAATTCTTTACGAAGAGGCACTAATGCACACTAACCAGAGATTACTGTGGTCTGAGAGCATCAAAGCTGCCTTGACCATTATTGTTATTATCAACAGAATGAGAAATTGAACTTATTGAGAATCATCTACGACAACTGGCTTTATGACTTCAAATGCACTGGAATTGCTGCTCTTAAAATTGTATTAATAGTGTTAATTATCCTCAATTAATTATTGCCCCATATGTAATGATCTCTAGAGTATTTAGGATTTTTTTATTTCTATGTACATATTTGTTTAAAGAGAGAAAGTACAATTTATGCAATAAAGCAAGGTAATATGGTGATTGCAAGAGATCATACTTAACATAAATTCATATAAATGAATTTTGTATCTTCCTAGGTGCATGTGATGTTCTGAAGTGGTGGCTAGTTCTTTCTCTGTAGGCAGGACTGCATGGGTAGGAGGGCTCTGCAGAGGGATTTGG
>NW_010545198.1:0-2395 GCF_000687285.1 Phaethon lepturus
GCGGGCGCGCTCCTGCCCCCGCCGAGCTCCGCGGGGCCCGGAATCCGTTGCGGGGAGATGACTTCGGGAGTTGTATCCTGGATAGGGAGACAAAGGGACTTACCTCCAGAAAAGCACCTGGAGATAGGTATTAAAAATTCACGCAATAAAGGCGAGTGACCGGGGCGCAGGGATTGCCTCGCTACGTTCTCTCTGTGCAGATCCATGGCCAGGCTGAGCTGTGAGATGGAGCAGAGGGGGCTGTTTTCTGTGTCAAGACTGATCTATTTATTTTATCCCGAGTTTCGAGAAGCCCAGCGAATTTGGAGATTAGTGCCTGATTTACTGTTTGCCATTTGTGACCAGTCGGTACTTACTGGCTTTTGCTTCCTGCACACGCCTCGCAAGGAAAGTTTTGGGGGGAATTTCTAATTGTTTCAATTCCATTTGAAGCCTGGAAAAGCCATATTTGAAAAGGGGAAAAAATAATAAGGGTTTACAAGTTAATTATCGATAATTATACATAACCAACTGCCCAAGGTAGGGAAAATAAATGGAAGACCGAGAGGCAAGCTCTCAGGACAGGCTGGTAATATTCCCCAAGAAAAATGTGTGTCTCCCTTTAGAGTGGAAAGAAGGGTGTTGATTCTTTTACAGCAGCCCTACATTCATTCCAAGAAATAGGAAATTCTTCGCCTCACAACAGTTTTTGGCATCTGCATTATCCCAGTGCTTTTAAGGTGCATTTTCTCCTCTGTGAAAGAGAACTCTTTGTCCTCTTTTTCTCCAAGACCATGGCTTCCCAAGGTAGACACTATTTTGTGCCTGTCACACAGAAAGGGAGTGCAGGTTTGCAGTGCTCACAGACAATTGATTGTCTGCCCTAATGTGTTTCATTTACATGTTTATAACGTCAATAGTGCTGGGGTGTCCACTGTACCATTCATTCCAGCATTCCCACAAGGGTGCAATTGTCTGAATGGCCAAGTCAGACACCTTTTTGATTGCTCTTTAGTTGTCTTTTTAGAGTATAGAGAAAAAGGAGAGAAATCTGTGATGCAGAAACACTAGTTGAAAATATTTCAGAATTAAACGTCACCATTAAAGCAGATGTGAGCATTAGGCAAGCAACGTATTTTAACTAAGGTTCTGAAGGTGGAAACAAATTCAGAATAGTGGGGATGGTTACTGCACACGACATCCACTCTGATACCTTAATGTTTTTAGCCTTTTTCTTTAGTGATTCGTCGTTTTCATTTTCATTTCAGTCCCTGTAAATGCAGCCACCTCCTAACTCTTTGTATGCTTAACTGCAATTTGTGATTTTTCCCCTGTATATTTACATATCTCTGTTTATGCCAACAGTGTCAGCTAACCACTCAGAAAGTCTATCGAGAGAATATTTAGGCTGTGAGAAGTATAAACTTAAAAAAAAAAAGTAAGATCCAAGTATTTCTTCATCAAGCATTTTTAATGAAAAAAATGACGATGCTTAGACTTTTTCTTGAAGCAGTTTAACTTAAATAGCTGTGTACCAACTTCTCACGCGTGCGGCCGCCGTCCTCTTGCGCTATGAGCTTCCAGCAAAGTGTTTCTAGGAGTTTCCAAGTCAATACAGGATTACTTTTTAAGGTGTGCTGTGTTTTGATATGCCAGGCTGTCCTTTATCATTGAAGTCGCTTCTGAGGGAGGCAAGAAGCGAGTGCTCGTGTTTCGTATCTGAATAAATAAGCCACGCAGCTTATTGAAACTCATGTATAGAGATGCATGTCTACATGTGTGGACACCTACGCGTGCGTGTATGGTATATACAGAGATGTGGTTCGTATAGGTATGCCTAAAAATAACGGCTCATGTTTCAGACTGGATCATTTCCCCCTAAAAATGATGCTGATCCCAACAGCTAGAGTTAATACGAGTTGACCTGTTCCCTCCGTGATCCATAAAGTGAAAAGAGCACTAAGTCCTGTAGCTTCTGCTCGGGAGGTGAAGCGAGGGAAAAACTTTTTTTTTTCCTCCTCCTCTCTCTCTCTCTAATTTTCGTTGTAATTTTAAAAAATGCCTGTTTGTGGAGATTTTTTTTTTTTTTTTTTTTTTTTTTTTTTTTTTTTTTTTTTTTTTTTGTGCCTAACAGGGAAGACACACACAGTAGATGCACCGTTAGCTGAACCCCTGACACGGCGGTCTTTTGAATGCCTTAGGTATGATTTCACTTTCGCTCACATCAATGCTGACCTGAATGCCTTTCATATCTGATCCGCTGTGTCTCTCCCAGTAAACATCCCCTGAGGGGAGAACAAAGAAAGGAGCTCTTCTTCTTCTTAATCACAATTCAGCCCATTCACCGCCGGCAGGCTACATTTGCATTCTGCAACAGAAAGCCAAGATGAAAAGGAAAAAAAAAAAAAAAAAAAAA
>NW_010545198.1:2532-3235 GCF_000687285.1 Phaethon lepturus
TTTTTAAAAAAGTCTGTTTTTGGGGAGTTTTTTTTTTTTTTTTTTTTTTTTTTTTTGTGCCTAACAGGGAAGACACACACAGTAGATGCACCGTTAGCTGAACCCCTGACACGGCGGTCTTTTGAATGCCTTAGGTATGATTTCACTTTCGCTCACATCAATGCTGACCTGAATGCCTTTCATATCTGATCCGCTGTGTCTCTCCCAGTAAACATCCCCTGAGGGGAGAACAAAGAAAGGAGCTCTTCTTCTTCTTAATCACAATTCAGCCCATTCACCGCCGGCAGGCTACATTTGCATTCTGCAACAGAAAGCCAAGATGAAAAGGAAAAAAAAAAAAAAAAAAAAAGAGAGAGTGAGAAGAAGGGGGGAAAAAAAAGCAGAAGGGTGGAGGCAGAGTAAAATAACTTAGGTGTTTGTAGCTGTTTGTTGGGCTTCCCCTAGTTACAAGCCTTATATAGATCCTGCTCTACCCAGCCTTGGCTCTTCTGACAGGCAGATAGTGTTACAAGATGGCATGCCTGTACTATTCATGGCCACTCGCTCTAACACTTGAGGTAGAAAGTGTCAGGGAGGGATCAAATTCTACTCTGAGAAGTCTGTTATAGTTAGGGTCAGGTGTGTGTACTCTCAGCTCTTGACTGCTGCCTATTATTTTGTTTTAATTACTATTATTGTTTACTCACCGTGACCTTGGGGAGCG
>NW_010545199.1:0-4402 GCF_000687285.1 Phaethon lepturus
CCGCCCCGCTGTCTGATGGGCTTCTCGCAGCCGCGGCCACCGCTCCGCCGCCGGTCAGCCCGGCGTCTGCTTGCCGTCAGCGCGGGGTGCGGGGAGGCACGTGCTAAAGGCAAAGGCGTTGGTACCGATACAGCCCGCGCTGTGCGCGAGGAGGTACGTTGCTTGTAGGTGATGCAGTTTTCTGCCGCGCTGCACGCCGATTCTCCTGACTCGAGGGGTCTGATGCCGTAACACGCGGCAATGCGTTGATGGTGTTTAACTGGGACTCGGCACGTAACCTGAAGCGTCTCCGCGCTGCTTTTAGGTCTTTAGATAAAATTGCCGTACGACCTGGCAAATTGTACTTCTGTGGGCCTCTGGGAAACAAAACCTGAGCACAGGTTGGAAACCTAGAGCTTGTCTTGGCTAATACGTAGAAAGCTCCTTTTGGGGGAAAGAAAGATGACGCGCCTTCCCTCGGTATCTTCCGTGCTGTAGCCACAGATTTGCTGCAGCTGAAAATAACAAACCATTTTAATCTAAGTATTGCTTGTTCTGATCTTTTAATCCAGCTTGCTTTCTCTCGGCAGAGCAGCCTAAAATTATTTCTCTGCCTGCCGCTCTATTATATAATTATTCAGAAGATTACTTGGGAGCCAGATTTCGCTGGGCATCGCTGGGGAAGGATGAGGGGGCTGTGAACGGGGAGCTGTGGGGCTGGAAGGTGTGGGGGGGTTCTCCTCTCCCTTTGCACGTTGGCCATCGCAAAATGCGGGAGGGGGAAGCAGTGAGCTGAGCGCTTTTGGCTTTGTCCATAGTTTGCATTTGAATATGGCAAGTTTTTCCCTCTGCATGTTTTTGCTGGAATAAAATGCCCCATCGTCTGGCTGGTGACTGGAGAAGTGTGACCCTCCGAGCCAGAGTGGATTTCTGGTGACACCCTGCACTTCTCTACACAGCTTGGGGCGTTTTATGGCTGTACTTCTGTCCTTGATGGCAGCGTGGTGAGACAGCCCGGCCCCGGGAAGGACATGGAAATAGGGACTGGGCTCCTGGTGCCTCCCGTCCCCGCGCAGAGCCGTGTGCGGGGGAACGGCTGTGGCGGAGAACCAGGGGTCGGGACGCGGCGGTGATGCCCAGAAGGCATGGAGATGGCCAGAGCTGTGCTTTCTCACCAAAGCCCAAGCTCAGCTGCTGCTTCGAGGAGCCTTCAGTGTTGCCCTTAGACAGGAAGGGCTGCAGCCCTCGGATGATGGGATGGCTGGGGACAGCTGCTCCGCAGAAGTAATGCTGCTGAAATTCAAGGGCAGATGCCAGAGGTAGATGCACCTGGGGCTTTCCGTTGGCAGGGGTGATGAACAGGCGTATCGCTGGCACGACAAGATGGCACAGCCGAGGGATTTGCCAGGCAGAGACTCAGACTGCCAGAAAAACGCAGTTTCTGACTGGCGTGACCTATGGGCTTGAGCTTTCATGGCAAAAACAAGAGGATTTGTTGGGCTCCAAAAATTCCTTTCCTCCTCCCCAAACTGAGTGTCCTGACTCCAATGGGCTGGTACCTCCAGTTACCGAGAAAAGGCCAGCAGCTGCCTGGCCGGTGGACCATGGCTGGCTGGGATGTGGTGGCTCAGGGCTGCTGTCCCCGGGGAAATACAGAGCTGGGGCCAGGAGGGACCCCCAGCGTCAAAGGCAGATGCTGGGAGATGTGGCTTGTCTCACCTTGCTCCACGGGGCCTCGGGGACCCCTCTGGGGCAGAACACGCTGCATCCCAGGATTGTGCTGGGTTTTAGGTCCAGCAGGCGTCTGTGGCAGGTGGAGGGACTTTGAAACGCCCGTTGAGCCTGGCATGGCCGTGCGGTGGTGGAGCGGGTGATGCCCGCCCAGAGTGTGCCAGGCTCCCTCCACCCTGCGTGGTCCTTCTTCCCAGAAAGCTGTTTCAGCCGACCCTCTGCCTCCAGAGCGGGAGACTTGTCGTCTCTTGGAGCAGTTGGTTGGTGCAACCCCCGTGCGTTAGCCGGGAGGGCAGCGGAGGATGGGATCAGCCTGGAGGGGGGTCAGGAGCAATGCGGGGGCACGAGAGAATCTTTTTTTAGTGGTGGAGCAGTTGTAACACATCCCCTTCCTCCGAGGCTCAGGGTGCCGGCTGAGCTCTGGGGTCCGCAGTCAGGGCTTCAGCCTGGTCCTTCCCTCCGCTGCTGCCGGCGCCGCGATGGGTGGTTTAGCACAGCCCATCACCAGCAGCCAAATGTGCGCTGCTGTACGCCCTCCTCTCCCTCCCGGAGGCTTCATCCCCGGAGCGGGTGGGCAGGCACCGCTCTGCCGGTACCCTGGTAAAGCATTGCCAAATTTCCTCCTGCACACAGGCAGTGCCCCAGTGCTCGTCTCGTGCCCAAGCTCCTTTCTCCTTCACGTTGAAAGCGTTGGCCGGTTCACCCTCATCGCCTCGAGGCAACGTGATTTGCTCAGTGGCCTTTAAAAAAATAAATGGGAAAAAAAAAAAAAATCAAAGCCCACTGAAATGACAAGAACATCAGCGGTGGGTGCATCCCCTTTTCCAGCAAACCAAGGGATTTGGGAGAAAATAGGTCACGTGCTCTTCATCCCGTGCCACGTGGTGGCCCTCCCAGGGCCAATGAGGTTGGGAGCCCTCTGCGCCGTGCGGCGAAAAAAATCACTGGGATTTTTTTTTCCCCCATAGCATTTTCCATCCTTTCCAAACGTGAAAAGACCGGCCATCTGTCTGGACCCCTCTCACACCAAATCGGCACTAAAGCGGCTCTTTGGGGAAGGTAAGAAGATTTAAAAGGTTGTGTTGGTGGAAGACCACCTGCCGCGCGCAACTTTTCCTACGGATGAAAATCAGGGAAGAATCATGAAACGAGTCGGGTCTGGGGCTCCAGTATGGGTTAAAAGAGCTTTGAATGCTTAAGAGCCATCTTAAGTGAATCTCTTGTAGAGGAAATTTAAGTCTGTGTCGGAAGGGAGGTGGGATTATGGGAGAAAGAGGTGCGCGAGCGAGGGGGTTAGTTTAAGTTAACAGCTGCTCCTCAAGTCTCTCCTGTAAAATATTTGCAAAAACATCTTTGCAAAATGGTTTTGCAAAATATTTTTGCAGAATTCTTTAGCAAAATTGTCGTTCTCTGTCACGTTGTGTGCTTTATTTTACTAAAATTCAGGTTTGCCTGTGTCTTGCAGCTAATGCTAAAGATCATCTCCCCGGGTAGGGAAGCGTCCGCTCTGCGTCAACCCGAATATTCAGCCATTCCTAATTTGCGTGATTTACGGTGCAGGCTTTGGGCAGCGTCGTTTATGTACGCGCTCAGAGTGGCACAAATCAAATTGCCTTAAAGAAATTGGTACTAAAATAACATGGACGTTAATCACGTCTTAGTCTGGCAACGTAATAAAAACCCCCAACCCTATTTGATTTAATTTTTACCTTTTGGTTCTGTTTCCAGTAATTTTTTTTTCCTTGCGCCGAGGAAATTTGGTTCGGAGAGAGGAATACCTTTTAATATGAGGCTCGCTTTGTTTCCTTTACTGTTCGCCATCAGATAACCATTTTACTCAGCGTGGCTAAGTTCTTTCTGCTACTGTTGCGTTTCTGTTGCATTTTCTTTGGTTACACCATTGCTTTATAAGTAGAAAAGTGAAATATTAGTTGCAAAGGTTATACAGGACTTAAATGCTGTTGAAATCAATCCCAAAATATCATCTCCTTATTTTAAAGGGAAAATGTTCTCGGATGTATTTTTCTTGTAATCTGAGTTTGCCGGGATACTGTAATTTTAATGTGAACCATATTAGAAAATCTTATTTTATTAGTCAGAAGTCACGTCCGGCTTAAAAATAAACCAGAAACAGTGGATCAAGGACGTTGTGTTTAAGTTTCCATAAAATGATTGACCTTTGTTTTGACAGATGCAAAGACAGATGCTAGCCTGCATTTTGATACAGAAACCAAACCCTGAAAAGCAGCAGTTTTTCCTAATATCTGGGGTTTTGCTTTTAATCCAGAATTCCAAAATAATTCGGTAATATTTCTGAAGCCCTTAATCTCAGACTTTCCCCTTCTTTGATGGATTAATTTATACAAACATATTTAGTACTCTCAGATACAAAAGCAAATTTGAAATTCTTTTTTCCTGGGAAATAACTGTAAAAAATGTTCTGTTAATCTTGCTGAATTAAGAGGACATTTCTTTCTGAAGAAAACCGATCATTTCGGGGTGGGGAGGAAAAAAGGCTACTGACCGAGACTAAGGGAAAAACAACCCCTTTAAAGTGGTTTCCACACTATTTTAATGTTCATACTGCAAGAGGCGCAAATCCTGCCTTCCAAATGCGTTAGAGCGGCGGCGGGATTTTAGCGCGCGGGATCCCGGGACAGGAATGCTGTCAGAATCGTGGCGCGGGCTGCGC
>NW_010545200.1:0-30304 GCF_000687285.1 Phaethon lepturus
GCTGGTAGTGGAAGGGGTGTTTCTGCGGGGCTGTCTAAGTAATGGCGTGTGCAGGACTGCATCAGGACCGCGTCCCGGCGAAATCCAGAACCTCGCACGGGTGACGTTACAGGGTGATCTTTCTGTCGGTTTTTCTTGCTCTTCCAGTATTGGTGGTTTCATCTCTAGATGTAAATTTTCAGAAGGTGGAAGAGGGCTTGGGCTGCTTAAGCTAACTGTGGCTCATGCTGAGCTGCGTAGTGACAGTGACTAAACCGCTCGGCAGACAGTTTAACTCTCTGCTTTTCTCAACTCTCCTAAATGCTTGTGCGTATTCATACACATGTAGCTCACGGTTTTGAGATTTGGAGTAGTTCAGTTCAAGCTCCTTAGTCCACCTGAGTTAGAAGCTCCTTAGTGACTAGGTAGAGGAACCTCCTTGGCAAAAGTTGAATTTGGTTATAAATTTGGTGGTAAAAAGGAGCTTCTAGAGCTCATCTAACCTCTTTTCGTGACAATGAGATGTGATATATCAAAACAGACTGCTGTGGCTTATATTTCTATAAGATTTATCAGTCTTAAAATACTATCTACTGAGCTAAACAGAAGCAAAATTTTCAGGTTCTTCACTGAGACATTGCTGAATTGAAATCTCAGTCTGACAAGACTTGATTGAGACTTATGGTTAGCTACTCGTAGTTGAGGTCACTTCTAAAATAAAATGAAGTACACTGTTTTCACAATGAAGGCATGAACCACAGTGAAGTCTTATAGCACATAGGAGGGCAAAACTAATGCTGGCTTTGAAAAATAACGGTAAGAGAATGAGTATACTCCTTATTGGAAAGCAATTGATTTAAAGATGAGGTGGAATAACATGTGATTTGTTTTAAGTTACCTGAATGCTGTATCCTCTTCAGACGTGTTATTATGCTGAACTTGGTGCACAGGGAAGGAACAAATTTTTATTTAGGCAGGTGTGATTTTTGACTATATGAGGTATGGCTGGCATTTCTAATGCTTTAAGAACAGATTTTCTGCATTTCAAAAAAATATTTCTGAATAATTCAAGTGGCACATTCCTTTTCTCTCTGCAAGCATTTTCAAAATGCTCTATCAACACCAGCTAACCAAGGCCTGAGTAGCATTTTACCTAAAAAGGTATTTTGCTGTATCTGTAGTAGAATAAAAAGCTTAATAAAATACATTAATAAATGCTGCATAGTTTAAAAAAAAAAAAAGCCTACATCAGTCCTGTGCTAAATATAAAATACCTCTAAGAGGTAGCTAATGAAATGGGTGTGTCTGTCATCCAACCATTTCTTGACATTTCTTGAACTGCTTAGCCCCTTTATTTCTTTTTCTCCCTGATTCACTTTGAAGTCTTGGGGATTGTGAATGCGATGCTGTTTTTTCTTACTTTATTCAGTAAATATAAGATTTCCTCTCATTTCCTTCCTTTATATTTGCTTTCACAAGACTCTTATTTTTAAGACTTTTCAACTTGAAGCAGCATACTAATAATTGAGGCATGCTTCTGATTCCATAGGCAGTATTTGTGATTTCACAGTTACGTTTCCCTTCTTATAATTTGTTTCTTCCAGTCCCTTTTATTTTTTGGCAAAGGAGCTACAAACAGGAAAGTTGACAGTGCAGGAAATAGTGAAACTGTTCATAAAGTGCTGACGTATACTTAAATAAAAATACTTGGGTTTATTTCAGTCTTCCTTGCTTGTATTACTTTTAGGTCAATAGTGTAGATCTAATCTGTTCTTGAAGATTCTCTCTGAGTGCATGCTGACTGATCAATACTAGTTGGTTTTACAGTCATAACTAATATATCTGATGAGCTTAGGGGCATTCCACTTTTAATAATTCTGATTTTTTTTCCTTGACCGATAAAGCATAGTGAACCATGGTGCGGAGGGAGATACAGGGATGTGATGCTTTTCCCAAACAGGCATCCCTGGCGGTTGAAGTTTTAAGGTCTCCATATTAGTATTCCTAATTGAGTACACCGAGTCTTCCTGAAGTATAAGCTGCCAGGCTGTTTTGTTTATGTGTTCTTCAAAAAGTGGATCCTGCAATATGATGGTACTTATTGTAAATTGAACACACGTCATAACAGTGATTTTAATTAGCACACATGATACTATATGCCCTAGTTCTCCTCCAGTCTGTCTCTCTATTGACAAGATCAGGGTTGGTTTGACTGTAGAAGTCTGAGAAGGCATATCCTTGAGATGTGTTAACATCAAATTTTATTGTTTAATCTTATGTGTGTAAATGCTATTTGTGGGTGAGCCGAGTCATTTAGAGGTTTTTCCTAACTACATGGGATTAAACTTTTAACTGTTTCAACACTTTTTCTTAGATTCTACATCAAGAAATATAAGCAAAGTTTGCTGCCATGATGAAAGGGCCCACATCATATCTAAGCACCAAATATCTTTCTTGTAATTTCCCACTCCTGTTGTTGTTTAGTAGTTTAAATGGGGTTAAACCACAACACTTCAGTTACCAGAGCAATGGAAACACTTTCCAAAAACAAAAAAAGAAAGTAGGAGGGGGATAGGGAAATACTGCTTTATTATAGAATATTTGTTTTACTTGGCCTCAATGTTCATATTATAGAAATGAGTCAATAATGAATTATAGTTACTTTGTCATTTTGCATTATATGCTTTTGTCATACTTTGCAGATTCCCTTCTCTTCTGCTGTCATGCAAAACATGCTTGTAAAGCTACATCCTTGTAGATTGCTTCGAGGTTTGCAAGTGGTCCCTTGACTTTTCTCCTCAAGACTTTGGTCATGTTATAATGATGGCTGTACTGATTCAGACAGCAAGGTCTTCTAGCCTTCTGTCCTGTGGCCAACGGTTGCATAAGAAGGAGGATAAAAGTGCAGTGCATGTGTATTTATAATTTATCAGACTTTTCTAATTCTTGACGTAAGAGTCTGTCTGTCTTTGTCTGGGCTACCTGGCATGACTAACACCTTTAGCAAACTTTGCTACATTATGAGAAGTGAACCAGCAGTCTTCCTTTCAGATCATCCTTTTGGTTATTCTAAGTGATGTGTTTTCAATCTGTGAAAACACAGCTTGGCCTTCAGCAACTTCAGGCAAGTCAGGTCCTTGGCCTCTGGCAACTTTTCACATCGGGCTTTGTAACTCTGTTTGGAAAATTCCTGAAAGGGCTGACAAATCATAATACTGCTGTGGTCCTTAGTCAGGATCAGCTTTTTACCGTTAAGATGGGATAAAACTTTTTTTACAATGGGAATGTGTTATGTAAGCTTATATTGTTTGGTTTGCTTCCTGAGTGGAAACTTCTGCTTTTGCACGGTTCTACATGGAAAGTAAAATGCAGTTGAGTCAGCTCATTTTGACACTTCAACAGATCCTAAAGCAAAACTTATCTTGGAGTCTCTCATATGCATTTTGCTAGTAGTTTCAGTGCAGTATACAAGACTAAGAAGCATTAACTTAGCAGTCTTAACTTGCTGTTCAAGTAGTGCTATCTGCTAAAACTGGATTGGGTTTATCATTCCAAATAATAAGGTTTATTCTTTGCATTCCTTTCAACTTTTTGCTTAAACTGGTTTCTATGAGAGTAAAGTCATATCTTTTAGCAGATAGCATTTCTGACTTAGTACAAAGGCTTGCTGACTCTGAAACAAAATTTGTCGCTTTTTTTTTTTCTTAATCCAAGATGGTATCAGCAGTTGGCAGGAAGTTGCCCACACAAGATAGTACTGTATCTGAGAGTTGAAACAATTTGTTGATTTTACAGAAGTAACTTTTCCTTAGCCTACATCTTGCAAAATAGGACACTACTCCAGCAATCAAGCACGTGTATGCTGACCTTTGAACACTTCGATGAAAATCCTTTGACAAGCAAAATTATCAACTTCCCCTTTGCAGTGCAATTTCCATGTCTATAATGTGTAATGGAAATTGTTTTAGTGTACTTGAGTCAAATTATGCCTCACTGAGTATTTTTACTCCTCTTCCCCATGGTTACTTGTATGATAGGCAAAAGGTTGGTTGTTGCTTTGTTGGGTTTTTTTCGACCCTTCCATTAAACTTCAGCATTCCCTATCCTCATTCAATCAATTTCTTTTGGGCTTCTCCAGATGGTAGGAGCTATAGAAGAAAACACACATCAATGGTAGATGAGCAAAGGGAGGGAAGAGTCAGGAAGGCGTTGTTAGTAGTACTTTATTAATGGTCATTATAATAAACAAATTGTAAGTACGACTTTGAAGTGACTGAGACTAGTTTAAGTGTTTCAGGTGGCACCATTATTCACACCTACAGAATGGAAGTGTATGTTCAAGGTTTGCAGGATCTGAGACTTGGGTATCTCTTCAGTACAGTGTGAGAAGGAGGTCAAGGGCTTACATGGGAAAAAGGGCAGACAGCATTATGGAGGTGAATACAAAAATGGAAGAATTATTCCATTTTCAAGGTATGTGGTAGGTGGTGAGCAAGATGTTATCTTGATCAGAAAGTGTTGTAGTTGGAGACATCGTAGGTTAAAAGCATTAAAGTTTGTGTCTCTTGTGACTTTACGTTTGCTATTAATACCTAGTTGGTAACAAAAGGCATCTTAGACTTTGACTTTTCATCTACTGATGAGATTGCATTATCCTACTGTATTCTGCAACAGGCCGACGATGTAAGTGAGATTGTTTGGCTTTTATTAAAAATGCTGTTGCAGCTTTCTTGTTGCATGTTACTCTGAAACAGTGTGACAGATGTCAACTGTTTTATGCCTGTTCCTAACTGGCAGATGGAAGTCTATCTTGGTTATGTGTTATCTGGTTTTCTGAGTGACAGGAGGGCAGCTTGGAGCTGCTTTTGTGATTTGGTTTGAATACAAAGTTAAGAACACAGACTAACATTGAATGAATGCAGGAACAAATGTACTGATTGATTGATACATGCTTCGAGAGAGGTATTGAAGACATATAGCTTTTGTTTGGGAGATTTTTATTTACTTTTTTGGAATGATTTCCTAGTCCTGCAGTAGGCCATCATCTTAGTAAATATACATGTTGAACAGGCTTACTTTAGAATTTAACAAAAATTCAGAATAAGTGATGAAGAATACATGCAATATTTATAGTGATGCTTTATTTCATGTTTTGTGAGATAAATTAGGTGTGTGTTTGTAATTCAAAGGATATTACTTTTTATCTTTAGTTGGATGTTATGGTAGCTTAAGTGCCCAGTCCCTCAAGTGGACTGTAGATACATAAAATAGATTTGATCCTTTTCTAATGTGAATGAATTATGGATAATAGTAACTTCAGTGGAGTTGCACTGTGTAAGACACTTGTACAAGCAGAGTAATAATAATAATTGTACGTAGTATCAGTTTAATCTTGCAGTTTATAGCAAGCTTTCCTCTTAAATGTAAGCTAAGATGCTTTTGGTTAGATTGTATGTAGTTTTCAAGGCAACTACAGTACTGCACATTTCAGAAGACCTCACTTCTTCTAGGGACATCAAATAGTTGACCAAGTTTAAGACGGTATGTTTTAGTTTTGCTGCCGCTGTGCGGACTCTACTGCTTTGGGCACCAGAGAAAAAAGCCTGATGCTGAATGTCCGTGGCATTCTCTTATATGTATGGCAACATCTAAGAATGTGTAAAGCAGACTGGTCACTAATAGACGTCTGGCACCAAATCTGGAACTCTGGAAGAACGTGTGGAGTTTAAGAAATTGGACAAAGCTTAAGTGGCTGCCAGCCAGGGAACACATACGCTGCTTTCCACCCTCAACCTCCCCCAGCAAATCCTCCTTTCTTTCATCTGCCAGAGAGAAACAGCTTTCCTTTACTGAAACAAAATATCTTGTCTGTATGGTGTGACTTCTGATGGGATTAAAGATGAAGTAAGGTATCTGTGTCAACCCAAGCATTGAAGGAAAGAGGAAGATACGGTCAGAGTAGGTCAGAGTAACTGCTGGCTGGGAGAACGTCTCTGGCTTAGCAGAATTGACTAGAGAGGAGTACTTAGAACACGCAATGCAGGAAAAGGAGATGAAGCGGCCATTAAAAGAACCTTGCATAATTAGGGAAATAGGGAAAGTAGACAGTTATGTGTCAGAAAGACAAGTATGGCCTTCGTTAATAAATTACGTGGTTTTGCCTGTTAATTTAGGTCATAAAAGTCTTTCAAAAAAGGCCTATTTGGTCATTCATGTAAGAATTTAAATAAAGCAACCCTTCTTCCCTCATGTCCTTTGCTTCCCAGACAAAAAAACTCCCACATACTTACCCCCATGTAAAAACATGGGTTTAAAAAAGCCTTAGATAAAGATGATTTTCCCAAAGTCTGTTGAGATTGCCACCTTTAAAAATAACTTCAGTAACTTTAAACTTTCTGGTTTGACTTTTGGCCTGATATTGCTGCCTCACTAGGTACTTTACACACTTGCTTCTAAAATAAGACCATATTTCAGGCTCTAACTGAAATTCCTAGATTAGAAGATTTATCTTAACAAAGATAATTCTTCCTGGATGAGACGTTTTGATTTCCGTGGATAACCAAGATCCTTTTGGACAGAGTATCAGTTACAAAGCTAAGAACTGTCTTGCTACCATTGTTGATGTGTGCTTTTTTTCTGTGTGTTTTTATCTCTGTTTATGTTGCTGGTAATACCCTTATTCTATATACATTTCCCTCCAGTTTTAGCAGGTCTGTGCTCTCTGAAGTCTCATCTGTTTAATGGGTGGGGTATTCCTATACAACTTTAAAAAAATCTATCACTGCTCATCTTTTTTAATTACTTCTATCTTTATAGTGGTCATGTGTAATTTCTACCCACTCAGTCTAACATTATCCACTTCAACTTTTTTTTTTTCCTTTGCCTCTGACCCTATCTTGATATCCCTGAATCTCTCAAGGAGGTGCTTGGCAGTCCAAGCTATTGGGCAGTAGGAGTGTTTAACTGTACATACTAGCTGTTCCAATTGAGTCTTCCATCACTGACTTAATAGCTGACAGGATATGTATGCAGTACCTATCATAGGTACTGTTGGAATAGACGATACGAAGTGCATTGTTCGTACTGTGCAAGGGTTTTTATCTCTAAGTGATCAATGACTTACCAGTTCTTCCTTTGCTTTGTGAATTGTGGTACACTCTGTATGCTTGCTTTTCATGTAGCAGCTCTTCTGCTGTAAACATACAATGGTATGGCCCCCAAAAGTCTCTATTTCTTCACTCTGAATAACCAGTTCAGTGTAGACATACAGATCAAGTGAGAGCCCTAGAACTTTAAGAGGCTTTTTAAAAAAAAAAGTGGCATCTCCGTTTCTCACTGGACGGTCAGTACAGGTTCATGTGGGCCAAAAATTACTGAACAAAACCAAACCTAACCTTTTTGGCCTGTTCTCATCATCACAACTGAAGTGATGATATGAGTAGTGAACAATGAGCTTTAAGTCATGGTAGCAAGGTCGTGTTGGTTACACAGGATTTTTTGAATAAGGCATTTTTTCAACCTTTTGAATGCTCAAGATGCTAACTTTTGGATGAAGTGAGCTTTTTTTTTCCTGACAGCAATATTCAGTTAGAGTTATCTTGGTTAAAGACAGTATTTTACATGGTTCCTACATCTACAAACATATCTGATTTACAGGCAGGAGATTCAGGATCATCTTTTCCTGTTTGGGGGGGGCTCCACTTTCAAGTTTTTTTGGTCTTTACCTATTAAGTGATGCTTTTGATGAGGACTGATCACATGTCATTTCATATTAAGCACTGGGTTTCTGAAAGAATAATCAAATATTTGTATTCCCAAGCTGCCTTCTAAACGGGAAGCTCTGGTGGTTTTACCCATTAAGACATGTGGCAAAGTTTGGTTGTTTTTTTTTTTTTTTCTTCTGCGGTAGAAAGCCATATGCTGCACATCCCAGAGACCTGAGGGAAAGAAGAGTTTCAAAGTAGATGATACACAGATGATGCACAAATACAGATGCACATACCTCCCATTGCTGCATTACAGGTTAAGTGAGTATTGGGGTTGGGTCCTTGGGAGATGGAGAATGGTCCTTGCAGCCATTTCTGTTCCATATCTAGCTATAGTTGAAGTGTGAAATATAGAGCAATTCCTGTACTAGCGTGGAGCTGCAGCTGGTCAGGTGATATCCTTGTGTAGGATCCACACTGGAGCTGCTTGCAAGCTACTTGTGGGCCACCTTTTGGTCTGTATTAACTTGGGCTTTAATTTAATGATTGGTTTAATGGAGTCTGTGGTCTGCTACTCTGAGGAGGAGCACTGTGACTGTATGTACCTCTTGTCTAAGTTACGCCATCAGTCATCATTACAGATGATGGTAAGCTGAATTATGGAATTCACCCAGATAAAAACTAACCTGATCAAAAGAGAAGAGGATTTGGTTGCGACTCCTCACTGGCAGGATCTACCCTAGTTTCAGCTAGCTGTAAAACTGTAGCCTCAAGTCAAGTCTGGCTGGTTTTAATACTTGCTGCTCTCCAGTTGCATATTGGCTTGAGAGGAATATGTTGTCAAAGCAGCTAAGTTAGTACATTCCTCTTGGAGATGGTCAGCCTATAAATAATCCTTATAATAAACAAAGTTTGCTGTCTGTATCAGTAGTGCAATTTTAATTTATTTCAAAATTATTTTAGATGAAACTGAGTTACCATCAAGTGTAGCTTATTTTACATTCAAAACAGAACAAGAGGCGGACATAGGTTAATTTCTGTGCATTTTCTTTGAGCTCTAGTACCTAGATTGTAAACTCTAAAAGACATTCTGCAGGGACCCAGCCCTTCTAAAGTTGGGCTGTTGTGACAGTTGGTAACTTTACTGCTGCCAAGCAGTAATAAGTTTCTACTACTGTGTTTTTTATAGTCTTTATATTTGGATTGAGTATTTTTGGTGTTTAAAATCATGCAATTCAAAAGCTGCTCAAAGCAATCTGTAAATTCTGAATTCAAAATGCTGAAAAGAGAATTTCACTTTGCAGGATCTTCTAGTGTTCACACTGAAGCACTGCAATGCACGGATGTGGTGGCAGAACTCACAGGAGCACCAGTGGCTGAAGAGCACTGGACTCAAATCTTAGTATGGTAATCAGGTTAGACTATAGGTTATTCAGAACTTACTGAGACCTATTATTACACTACAGGTTATTATTTTTTTTTCGTCAATAACCTGAATGTTACAAAGTGTAGGTTGGTCTAATTCTGATGATTGTTAAGTTGTATTCTGAATCCCTTGTTCTCTTTTAAATAGACAGTAGTTTATTTTAAGAAAGGAAGCTTAGAGTGGTAGCTGTACCGTAGCTGAGGAGACACAAGCTGAAGGAATTTGGCAGCTTGCTTAGCATTATGAGCATTGATCTGATCTTGGTAGTAAGTTTCAAGGTCTTATGAGCAGGAAACTGCCTTAAGTTATATATACACATGGCACCCACATTCTTTATTGCCTCACCTACTTTAGCCATTTGTAGATATATATTTTGCCAGTGTAGTGTGTTTAAACTTTAAGAACCTTACTGTATTAATAGCTTTCAAGGTAGATGATGCTGCTCTGTGTATCATTGTGTAGGATGCCGATATTAGATTCTTTGTATGGGTGAATAGTAAGATGAAGAAAGGCCAGTTAACCTGAAGGAGCCTATCCAGCCCACTCGGAATTTAGTAGTGTTTTGTGGATTCTTATGGGCTATCCAGAAGGAATATATTTTCCTTCCTAAATTACAAATCCAGCTTTGTCCCTTTAAGTTGTGAGGGGATGAATAAAACTGGTTGCACTTGTGTATAATTCTAAAATGAATTTATCTTTACAACTTTTAAAAAATGTTGACCTTCACCCTGGTGTGTTGCTTCATGTTAATCTGCTGCATTTTTGAATGGTCGCAATAAAAGACTACTGCATCTTTAATTTACATAGTGATATAAGACATTGCTGAGATCATCTGAAAATGCCTTGCAGATGTTACTAGGGACTAAAGCCAAATGTTCAAGTTCAAAATGATTAGACTTTGTTCTTTTGCATGAGGCTGTATGACACACTGGTGTGTTGCAAGTGATCCCCACCCTGCCTTTTACACTGATCTTGTTTCCTACTTGGCCATTTCTTATGTTTACCAAAATCCTTCAAGAAAGATCTAATATAAAAGCAAATTTCTGAGGCTTAATTTATCTACCTTTATAGATTGAGACACCCTACTGATGTAGCACTAGAAAATATTCCCTTACACAGCTGGCTTTTTTACATGGTGTTTTTTATTTAATCCAAACCCTACAATACCTACTGCTGAAAACAAAACCAATAGTAATCCCTAGGTAAGCTTGTGGGAAAAATCTGTGGGAACAAATTGATGTCCCTCAGTTGTTGCATATGGGTGCCTATGGAAAAGAACAAGTTTCTGGAAGAGTGTTATCCTGTACATCTGTTCGTGCTTGGAATCTGCATGGAAGATGTCGAAATTCTTCAGCTCTGTTCATGCGTCCACACAAAGCTCGTGTGTGATCAGTGCTGGTATCTCTGTGCGTCTGTCATCTTGTGGCAAGCAAGGTGTGTAAATGAGCGCTTAAGTGTCCTTCAGTACTGATGGCTTACGACTCTTCGAAGTATAATGAAAAGCAAATGCACTGGCAGCAGTGAATTCTGATACGCATACTGCTGTGGTATCTTGGAGATTACAGGCTTGTGATGGCACTCTCAAATTCAAACACATCCTTTGGAGAATCAGCAGAACAAACCCAGCTATTACAGCTATGCTATAGAAGTACTACTGCTTACTAGTTCTGATGTTCATCTATGCAACTTAGTTGCTTACTGTCCACAAGAAGCAAAGCCTATAGGGAGAAGTATTTTCTGAGTACTTTTAGAATTCAACAAACTGAAGGTGAAGCTTATTGACTTTCAGTCAGGTGCCTCTCCTCACTTCCTTTGAAGGTAGGTTACAAATCTGTTTGCTCATTTCTAAGTTGCTTTTAATTCAGCCTTCACTCCGAGTGACTGCAGGAAAAATGTTTTCCTTTCCTTTTTTACATCTTGAAGACTCTTGCGTGTTGTCTTGCAGTAAAGAAGTTGCAAAATTCTCTGCCTCTCCAGCTCTGCGCGTTTAAAAAAATCAAAACCTCCACAACCCCACATATACACACAGTAGGACAGGAAGAACCAATGCTGTGAAGTTGGACTGAGCCCAGCTTGAAAGTTGATGCATAAATTCCAGTTGTTCTGATGCTGTATTGCTCAAAAGGGTCATGAGACTTTGTACCTTGACTCCTTTCCCCGTCTTGTAATGAATTCCTTTTTACTGTGACCTCTGTCTAATGGTGATAAGTACCACAAAGTTTCTGTTTATCAGGGAATCCCATTGGAAAAATCTTTTATTTCCATTTAGTTTTACTTCTTCCATTCTTACTTAAAAGAGTAAGGTAAAATTTAGATAAGTAGGAAGATAACTTCTTTAAGAGGATGGGTTTTTATGTGCAGGTCATGCAATACAGATCTCATAATTTTTAGTTTGATAAACAAGATTTGATACTGTGGTGCATCTTTTACGTTCTTTGATAGGTGGGTCTAAAATGATACTCTTTCTAGCAAGTGAATCAGATATTAATTTTTCACAGCAGCTTTACCCATTTTTTGGTTTAATCACTTCTTAAAATTCCCTTGGCTTGTATATTTAAAAAAAAATACAACAAAACCCAAACAAAAAACAACTAAACCATTTAAAATGCTAAACATTGAGTAGTAAATTTTTTTTTTTTAATAAAGTATTGCTTTGCCAGAGATGGAGAAATACGCTGCTGTGGTAGATATACAGGCTAGTGTACACTATCAGAGATTGACATTTATTTGCATCCTGAAAGGGGTCGATTTCCTGGCTGATTTCTTGCTACAGCTGCACCAGAAAAATGTTCACTGAGTGAACTTGGTGAAATGGGAAACCTATTAAAATGGGAAACCTAATTAAATCAACCTGAGTTAAAAACAACAGCAGTTGCCGTCTGACCATACAGCTTTCTCACGTGTCCAGCTGCTGCAAACTAATGTTGAGCCACCTTTACTTTTGGAAATATTTGCTGGTACTGTTGTAACAGTTTACTTGCTGTAGTCAGAATACTTTGGTTTCTTTGTGCTGTAGCGTTTTCTGCAACAGAAATTTTGTTTAAAAGAAGAAACAAGACAATCTGTAAGTCCAAAGAGCGGTACTGTGTAGGTAAAAGTTGTAGTGGAGACCTAGCTGAAACTGATTCTGTAGCAGTGAAAAACCTGAGATACTTAGTCTGATGGCTACAGGGTTAAAATTGTGGATGAGGGGAGAACAAGAGAGTAACATTGATGCCTTGAGAGTAAGCTACTGTTCTAAAAACTAAAGTAGCAAAATGAACTTTCAGCATCTCTGCTCAGCTTGTTCTTACATTCCTCTAAGAATTGCGTCAGACTGGTTTTCTTAAGGTTCATAGTAGCAAATCATTGGTACTAAAGCTGGAAAAGGAACTTCTCAATATGTTATGCTGCGCGCAGTCCTGTATATTTAGTATTGTAATGCAGCTCTTTGGAACGCGTCCCAATGTCTCTGTAAAATGATTGCATTACAGCTTAGTTATGGGTAAAATCTGCCTAGGTTGGCTGGAATAAGAAGAAACGTAACTAGGGAGCGGAGTGGTGAAAGAAGAAGAGGAAGTAATGGCAGAAGAGCTTCTGGTGTACGAGAATGAACATGACTTCTTGGCTTAAACCGAAAGAGGCCTAGGTGAGGCCAGCCTCCCTGGCCTCTGATATTTGGCTGCGTGGTATTGGACAATGGTATACCCTAGCTGGGGGATTTTATTAGCTTTGCATAGTGATTACAAGCTAAATATGGCAACATGCAGGTCTCATGGTTTTTTGTGTAAGGCTTTGTGTGCTACTTAATGAGACTTTTTCTTAGTGTGCAGATTTCTCTGCTCAGTGTATGCTGTGACAGTTTTCTTGGGAACTATCGGAGAAAATGCCCTCAGTAAAGTGAGGAGTGGGGATGCAGTCTGGCCTGTAGTTAGCAGGGCTCTGAAAAGGACAATAAGCCCTCGGCTGCTTTTACCCCATGCTGCAAGGGAAATGCAAGCAGTTAGAGTTCTAACCAGTGCGCGGTTTGGGTCTCAACTTGGACGTCATCCTTGTAGACTGCAAGTTTGTGATTCCTGCAACAGATGCTCTTGTATCCCTACCAAATACGCACTGACTTGCTGGGTGGACACCAGTGTGTCAGACTTCTGTGTGGCGACTCTGCTTTAGCAGTTAGAAATAATTATCCTGTTAGCCTTTGCATTCTAAGAATTAGTCTGGGTCTGTGTTTTCTAAAAGCTTCTGAAATGTAACTTCAGATGGGCATCCAACTCTTTCTGGGCTTTTTCTCCCCACTGGAGAGAACAGCATTGCACATTGCATTTTAAAACTGTGAAAGCTGTGTGATCCTTTGCAATCAGACTTTCAGATTTGTAAGTGACTCTTCTTTATTAGACCTGAGTATCTTTTCAGACTTTCGTATCCCAGTGTGTGACTGTGCAAAACGAGCGTTCACTGGGAAAGGAAACTTTCTGTCAGTAATTACTTTTGAAGTGCTATAGTCACTGGCGTGTCTTACATGGTGTAATTTAAATTTAACTGTCACCAAAACGTTGCTGGTACTTAGCTGTGCAAGTGTAGTTGGCAGGAAGTGGTAGCACATGTCACCAGGCTTGCTCTACCAATGTTTGCAGCTCACCACTTCCTGTTACTGAAGTGAAAGAACAAAAGAAGCACCAGTTTCTGGTTCATTTTAGCCTCTAAAAAGTTGCAGTTGCATTTGTTAAACTTCTTAGTACCATAACAAAGGTATTTATGGCCTTCACCTTTATATTCTTCTTTTAGCTTTGAAATTCATCTTTATTTGAGATTTTTGGTTAAGCTCCTGCTAGAAATCCTAAGTTCCGATAAGGTATTTTTTGTGCAGATCCTGAGTTTTAGAAGCGATCAAAGGCATGGCTGTATAAATCATTTTGGTGCTGTGAGGGAAATGCCTAACCACAAGAAACCAGTCTGTGCAAGGCGTGGATTGGTGCACATAGATATCTAACTGCAGCGTAAGCTTGCTTTGTCAGAAAACCATCCCTACAGGACTCTCTCACTGTTTATGCTGATGTGTCTTAGCTTCAATAGTTGACGGTAGGTACAGAATTATCTTTAAACCCCAGTAGTCTCTGAACCTAGTTTTCCCTATAGTTGTTAATTCTAAGTCTTCGGGCCTAGACACAAAGAAGCTCTTAAAACTGATTTGATTTGCTGCCGTTCGTGATACGATACGATACCCTTTCCAGAAAATCCTGTAATTGTGCTTTGTAACCTTTGAGGCCAAAAGAAAATCTATACAGAGCAAAGGTCATTTGTTGTCAGACCTGAATCCAGTTGCCTGTGATTTCAGCAAGTGTTGCATCTAGTTAGGAGAAAAACCCTTACAACAAGGGAGACACAAAATCCTATCAAATGTAAAATGGAAACACTTTCCAAACTTCTGTTACATATAATAAGGATTTTTTTTTAAAAGTACACATCATGCTTCTGTATTTTTTGGAAGAATGTGAATTAATGAAAGTATCTTTTTGCCTGTAGACCTACTAGTGAATCTTGGGCAATTGCAATTGTAGCAGTAGTCATAGCATTTTAAATTAATGCAATGAATTTTATACGCTGTTAAAAGTGCTGATGTGGTATTTCTGCTCATAATTTGCATTCTAACTAATGGACTAGACTACGTATCCCTAGCACATCAAGATTAAGTGGCTGAAACTTGGTATTTTTGGTATATTAAACTATTAATATCACATGCAAGAAGAATGAAAGTTAAATAGTTAATGAATGCCCATATTTCATAATCAAATATTACTGTAGTATATGGAAAAAAATCCCATAGCTTCCTCTTTAAGTGGTGGACAAATTCTTAAAACTAGAAACAGCATTTTCCCAATTAAGATACTCTTGATAATTGTCACTTAGATTACATCTGAGAAAAGAAGAAATCAAATAAATAAAATAACCTACCCCACCCCCCAAATCTTTTACAAACTGTGACTAAATATCAAGTAACTATTTAAGATTCAGTGAAGAAAAAATGGGCCATTAATTTCAAAACAGATTAATTGGGGTGGCAGTCCTGGAATTCAAAAATCTGGCAGTCGTGTAGTGGGACTTGAGCAGTCTTAATTTGAGCTATGTTATAGTATAGGTTTAGAGACACAAAAGTTAAAATAGTCCAGGGTAAAGGACAGTCTGTTTGGAAATCTTTACTTTGATTTGTAGATCTGTTTGGTCCTTCTCAACATTAAAAGACATTATTAAGCCCTTCTGAATTAATTTTTTTTTTTTTTTTTTTTTTTTGCACCCATGGGTTAAATCAATCTCTGAACTGATGGGTACCATGTGGAAGTGTAAGCGGGTAAAAGGAGAGAAGTATTTTCTTGACACCTTTTGGAGCTTCCTAGAAAATCTAAGTTACTCCTAAACTGGTGTTCTTGAAAAAGTCCTATGTGTGATCTACTTCAGACACCTTCAGTAACTCTCTGTATGGCTTTTATCTCCTGTGATGCTTTACCATTTACTGTGATGTCTGACATCAGTTTTCAAAAGTAGATGCCTGTTTTGAAAAGGAACTAAGGGGTGATAGTATGTATTTTTTTTCCTCAGAGCCAGCAGAGGCTCTAGGGAATTGACTTGAACTGCAAGGGCTAATCAAAAGTTGAGAAAAATATACATTCGAATTAGTGACCTTATCGGTGTAAAATGGAAGAATTTTGAGGTCAAATCTTCCTCTCATAATCTTGAGTAACTCTAGTAGTGAGTCTGAGTTTGGTCTATTTTCATTGCGCAGAATAATTTATCCTTGGCATGTTGGATGCAGCTGAAAACCGTTGTGCACCCTCAGCAGTTCCTAGTGTTTGGAAGAAATTACAACTTCAGAGTAATTCTTTTGCCTATGTTAGCTGTACCAAATTGTCAAAAGGAAACCGAACACTTCCTTTTCACTTATTGCAAAACTTAAAGTATCTCTTTCTCTGGCAGGAATCGACTTTAAGATCAGAACAATAGAATTAGATGGAAAGAAAATCAAGCTACAAATATGGTAAGTATTCCAAAGTAATTTAAGTTTTCAGTGAGTATTGAATTAATCTTTGAGCAGGAATACTTCATAACTTTTGAGCCCAGGTGTAGAAGTTTCATACCTTTTATTCATTGACTGTCTGTAAGGTTTATGTTTTCTTCTAGCTTGCTCTTGGACTGGTTCTGCTTCAGTAGCACAGGAAGTAGCCTGTTCACATGCAAGCATTACAGTAACTTCCCATTTTATCAAAAGCTGTCCTCTTAAATGTGCTTGTAGGTATTCTGTGTGGAAAAGAAGTATTACTGTAAACTAAAATATGTGACCTAATAAAATGTAACCTCCTCTGATACTTTGATACCTAGTTGTACTCTCAGAGGCACAGGTGAGTGACAGTGCTCCTGTTCCTTGCATGGTGGGTTAGTAGAGACTGAGCCTCCTCATAGCAGCAGATGAATATTTTGGAAGTAGCATTATGACACATGCCCAACTCTTTAAATGCTACTGGTGAATGTAGGGCTTTTACTGATTTCTCAAATTCTAGAAAAGATAGTTGTGATACTTGCATGTGAGCCAGAATTCTTGTGGCTAAGGAAGTGAAGTTCCAGAAGTGGTTGGTACAAATTTGCTGTCTGTAATTTAAGTCAAAAAGCTGGTTTTTGTCAGGCCTTTGGGGTTCAGCTCCCCCTAGGTGTGGCTAGTAGCCAGACACCTTGGTCCTCTTGTTCACTCACAGACAGAAACTGCTTTGAAGTCATCTAGGGTAAAATATCAGCACCCTATGGTATAGTGGCTGATTTTAATAGCTAACTGTATGTGAAAATGCACTATCCTAAAATATTTTACTGCCGCGTGTTTTAATTTTTGTTTAATACAGGACTTGGATGCGTTGGAGCTGCCTTTTTAAATTTTTCTAGGGAAGGCTGTGTAGTGCTGAATTTTATTGCTTGCGTGAAAACTTAAACGCTTTTGTGCCATATTTATGATGCTGCTGTAGCCACTGATGTAAGTAGGATAGCTTAGGAGCAAGGAAGATGTTGAGGGCTGAAAGAAACTTGTGCAAGCAGCTTCCAAATGTGTGTTTTTGGGTTTTTTTTGTAATGAGTTGAACGTCAATACATTGTTACTCTGTATAAAAAAAAGACATCTCTCAGTACAGAAGAGTGTAAAGATCACCTCCAACAAATACTTGTTTTCACTGAATTTTAGGGATACAGCAGGCCAGGAGAGATTCCGCACAATCACAACAGCTTACTACAGAGGAGCCATGGTGAGTGCTCTCACTTGAAAAAAATTAGGCACAACTAGTGTAACTGGTTTGTTGTTCTTAAGGTTATATCATGTAAGTCTTCAACTGGAGGATTGGATAATTGTGGCTTGAGATGCGCGGAGTAAAGTTTGTGGTTTGGTTGTAGTGTGTGTGTGGGTTTTTTTGTTTTTCATTTTTTAAACCTGCTGGTACTTTGTCTAGTCCTGTTTTTTGTGATGAAACTTCAAGCCCTATTGTCGTCTTAAATATAATTAAATTTTCTGTAGATTATAATAAGAAGCTAAGTTGCCAAGCTTTAATCAGATGAGTGTGGTTTTTTTACTGCAATCAACCCCTTTAAACATTTGAAACGTTTGAAAAGTAGGTAATGAATTATTTTAATATTGAAAGTGTTATTTCACTGAATTGCTTTTACTTCAGCCAGTAGAGAATGCAGAAACTGGGCTAGAAATACAACCACCTACAAAAGCTACTGTTACTTTTTCCTCCATTAAGAATGACTTGAAGTCAAATAACTGACTTAGAGCCTGCACTCTTTGTGGTACCAGTGCTTGTAATGGTTCTTAATGCAATGATTCGAGATACTTTATGTTGGGACACTGTTCATTTCAACTTGCTGATTACTAGCGATGCTGATATTACATGTTCTTATCACCGTGTATGAACACATCTGTTCCATTCGTAGGCTGGCTGTGGGTCCAGATAACTCCACTATTACGGAATATAGATGGGGAGAAACAGTAATGGTTGTGGCTCTGTGTTAGAGCTTTCTAGTACTTAAAAAGGTTTTGGCAGTGACATGGTCTTCTCCCCACCTCTTAGTCCATGGCCAAGGACTTTTCTTTGTCGTACGAGGAATGATTGGAAGGGCAATAAGGAACGGAGGTGAACCTGCCAATCTGTCCTTAATGCAGTTGTTGTGTGGTTTCCCATGCTTTGCTAATTGTTGAGAGCCCATGCTAGTATATTTACATAACTGCCTAAAAGAGCTAAAGCTTCTGGGAGAGCACGTAGTGTCATCTTTGCTGTAAGTATCTACGGGGCCCAGCAGATTGGATCTCACAGGTTTGTGATCTTTGACTGCTTAAAGCTGTTGATTCTAAACTTGGCTTTAACAATAGGGTCCTGGTCGCTGTTGTAGCAGAATTTCTAAACTTTTCCTGACTATAGGCTAATAATTAAAGAACTTCATATAGGTGGTGTGTTTGACCTCTACCAGTGGCAAGAGATGTTAAACAGTAATACTTTGGGTAAATTCTCAGCAATAGCGTGATGCTTTGAGAAAGGATTATAGGCGCATGAGTTGTACGTTGAATTTCTTGCAAGTATGATCAAACCAACAGCATACATCAAAAGTCAACCAATAGTGCTAGCTCACCTAACTAGATTTTCTTAATTTTATTTAGGGGATTATGCTGGTGTATGACATCACAAATGAAAAGTCTTTTGACAACATAAAAAACTGGATAAGAAACATAGAAGAGGTAGGTGCTTTGGAAAGCACTTCTCACTCGTTCCGTCTTTTCTGTGATTTCCCTGGGACAAATAATCTTCAAGTAATTACTCACTTTCATTACAGTAGCCAACATATATAGGCAAGTTAGACTGTGCAGTGAATGCAACAGTGATTATTGATGGAGAGAATATTCTTTCGTTCATTTAGGTATAGAAGGTAGAAAACATAAGTTTATAAAGTAAGCATAAAGTGTTTTAAAACTGCTCTTACTATATGACTTTTATTGTTCTTTTTTGCTTTTTGGGTATGTCTAAGCAATGGGAAGGAGCAAGATCTTAGGGTGTCTACCTTTCACTGAGATGATGACAGAACTGTCTAATTTCAGTTGTTACTGTGTTGTGTGTTTGTCCGATTTGAGACTTTTGACCTTTTCATTTGGTCTTGGGTAAGCTTCCTTCCTGCTAACTTATTGTAAGTTATTTAATGGGACATGCTGTCAAGTAGGGATAGGTCATTATGAAATTAGAGAAGAAACCTTAATTTTAGTGAAGCTGTAGTTAGGTAACAGAATCTTACTAGGTTTTTTCCTTAAACATAAAATCCATGGGCTTTTTTCTAGTATTGTTCTTTGGCTCTTAAACAAAAATCCTGTATTAGTGACCAGTTTGATCTAACAGTGACTGGACTAGAAAAGTTCTCGTGTTGAAGTCCTCTCACTGAAGTGATTATTACTTAAGAAGTCTTTTATTAATAATATATTTTAAAAATGCAAATGTACCACATGTTAGTCCAGCCAAATACCCCAGATGTCCATGCACCACTTTACTTCCAAGTGTGTACTGTTACGTTTCCAGAATGGCCAAATGCCTGTGCATGTGTGCAGCCTGGTACAGAGCTCATGATACCATATTTGATCTGTAACAATATTCAGGCAAACTTAATCTAGGAATATTTATTCCAAGTTATTTTAATATTTAAATATTAAATTGCCTGTTTCAAAAGTCACTCTGTTTCTCAGTAATGCCTTCACATTAGATAACTTTTTAAAATTAAAGTATTCATTTGTGGGTGAGTTTGACACAAGTTTCTTTTAAATAATGGTGCACTTTATTTCTGAGAGATTACTTTTTCTTCTTTCAGCATGCCTCTTCAGATGTAGAAAGAATGATCCTGGGTAACAAATGTGATATGAATGAAAAAAGACAAGTCTCAAAAGAAAAAGGGGAGAAGGTAAGCTTTGGTGACTGACTTTATTTAGAAGCCCATTTTTCTTAGGATTATGGCTGTTGGATATTTGGTATCATTTAGGCACATGAGAGATAATGGGCCTCAAACCTCTTGTTTCAGAGACTTTTATATGTTATAGGATGGCAGGTTTGGGGTTTTGTTTTTAAATAGCACTTGACTGTCTTCAAGTTTGAATAAACTTAATGGCACTATTGTCTTGAGGGAAAGATCCTGTAAAGAATGTTGACCTTTGCTATAGCATGAAGTATTCTAAATCTCTATATAAAGCTTTGTATGTAGTTTGGTCATGTTATACTTAATTCACCATGGTGGTTACTTACTCTTGTCATAAGTACTGTTATTAAAGTTTAAGTAATTAATTGTCCTGCAGAACAAAAAGAAAGAATACTATCTAATCTATGATGTACAGAGTTAAAATAGTGTAGTTCTTAGTAATACAGCTTACAGGATGATTGTATGTAGTCATCTCGTCCATAAATCTGTATCAATGAAGATTCTATCTTAATGTTCTTTTAGGTCCTAAATGAGTCTTTTTGTAAGCAATTAATCACCTTGTTAGTTTTGAATTTACACAAGGGTATGGCCTGTTCCAATATTTTGTCTAATTGTCCAGTAACTTTAATGTTTTTGCAAGAGAAAAGCAGAAATTAAGCTAGTTTGGCTTTGTTTTTAAAGTTTGCTGCAGCATACTGCATCTATTCTATTATGAACCTGTGTGAAACATTCCTTTTAGAAAGGAATTTCAAAAACACTGAAAAACTGTAACCTCTCTTCCAGTTAGCAATTGATTACGGAATCAAATTTTTGGAGACAAGTGCAAAATCCAGCATAAATGTGGAAGAGGTAAGAGATGGGTGTTAACGCTTAGGTGTGTTTCTTGAACTACTACTATGGGGGCATGCTTCATGATCTGTTGGGCTTTCTGACCTATCTGGGACCTGAAGTCCCAACTGTGCTCCTGGGTCACCAATCCTGTTATATTTAGAGAGCTACTGTAAAATCCAGTGTTTTTTGTTTTCTGGTAGTGTCTGGAATTGTTTTTTAAATGGTGTTAACGGAGTTGTTTACTACTATTGTAGCAAACAATTGCTTTAGACTTCTGTGCCTTGCCACTTAAATTGCAAGGGCTTTTGGACGGGGAATACGTGTAATTTTAGAACAATGGTTTGTGCAGGAACTTGTATTCAAGATTCTTTACTTTCAGAATAACGTGCTAGTGTGTCAAGGAGCCTTCAGGTTGCTGCTAAATATGTGCTGTGTAGATGAGACTGAAGATTTGTGTGTTAACCTGGAACATCAGCATAGACTGTCATAAGCTGATGTTAGAGGAGGAAGAAGGTTTAAAATACTCTCTCCACAGACTTGCAATCTGTTTTCCTGCAAAAAATTTTTGTGTTAAAAACACAAGATCCGTATTCATGAGACCATGAGGAAATAGAATCGGAAGGAAGAGTAGCTCAACTCCAGTCTATGTTACCATGAATCACTCCTGTTATCTCGAGGAGGGTGGGGGGAGAATCTTAACTCTCTGAAAACCGTGGACAAGAAAATAATATGATATCAAAAGGCAGTTACATTAATATTCATTCAGATAAGACAGACTTGTTCTTAAATGTTGTTTCTGTACCGTTCCATGTGTATTGGTGGGATACCTTTGAAAAGTCCTCCAAACATGTACTTGAATCAGATCATGCAGCTAACAAATCAGCTAGAAACTAAAGAGTTTAAAATTACTTTAAAATAGCATGACTGATGCGGTGCCAGCCAAGTGGTTTTTTTTCTGATTGCAGGATGATTGTTAAACAATACATTTAGAAAGGACTTATTTGCATTGTGCTGCATCTGGAATAGTGTTTGACCTGATTTTCACAGTGTCATTGCGATTCTTAAAGCAGGCAATGGAAGTGTGAATGTTAGCAGCTAATGCCAATGGAGGATATCAACAGTCTCCTAATAAAAAGTACCTGTCGTCTTCATTAGTTCCTCCAGATGATTGACTTGCTCTTTCAAGATATGCCTGGCATTTCATTTTAATTCCTGTAGGTCATTAAATGTACAACATTAGTTTGTGCTTGCTCCAAACACCTTGACTATCTGAATATTTTTTAAAAATTGTCACATGAATAGTGAGGAAAGCATTAAAAAATGCAACTGGTATAGGCATTTAGCAAGTAACAATTTAGTGCTTTTTGCACCAGATGCTTAACTTATGGGAAATGACACAACTGTGATATTCTTGTGATCAGAAGTGAATTAATTTATTTCATGTGATTTATTTGCATTAAATGAGTGTCTGTCTTTGGATATATTCTGAACACGAGAGGGGAAATGATGACAGCTTTTTTACACTCTGGAGCTGTCCTTGGATTGTTGGTATTTCCAGATAGCCTAAAGCCTTGCTTCTGGAGAATTGCAGGATTTTTCTGCTACAGAAGTTTCTTTACTCCTTCATACATTGAAGTCTGAGATGCTGAGATTTGCCAGTGTGTGGTTTTTTGGGTTTGTTTTTTTTTGTTTTGTTTTGTTTTTTTAAATAGGGATGTTGGTAGCATAAATAACATTATAGCTGGCCAAGGAGCGAAACTTTTGGAGGACAGAAAGAAAGCTAACCTTAATGTGAACTCCCAGGCATGCCATCCTCAAACGTTTCTGTGAGTTTCTAGTTGCGATGCACAGTACAGTTTGGCAAATAAAAATAATAAAATATTAGCGTATGCAACCTTCGCTTGAGAAGGTTTGTGTTTTGTTGTTTTTCCCAAGAGGTATGCGATGGGATGGTCTGTTCACCTGTTTCAAAGACTGGAAGGATGGAGACTAAAAATAAAACATTTTTTTCTTCTAAAGCATGCTTGTTGCAGTTTTATGCAAACAGCTATTGTACATAGAGTGCCTTGCAGCTCGAAGTGCTAGCAGTGGCCTACAGAACACTGTACTGTTGAGGTGTCAGGCTACTCCAAATCTATCTTGTCTTTAATGTGTCTTGTGACTAACTCTTTTTTTTTTTTTTCTTCCCGTTCCTCACTAGGCATTTTTCACACTTGCACGGGACATTATGACAAAGCTCAACAGAAAAATGGTTTGTATTTCCAATTGGCATATTATTACATCATAATATACACATATTATAGCATGACTGCTAGAATAACTGGCTGAGCAGTAGCCCTATGAAAAAACTGCTGGGGATTACAGTGGAATGCTAGATCAAATTTGAGCAAACAGTGCTTTATCACACTTTATTACACATCAGTGTGTAATTGTTCTTTTCATGAACATTATCATTTTTCATGAACATTATCATTGGGCAGCCTGAAACTGATGCATTCTTTTGAAATGTAATGGTGTGATCCCGGCTTTATTAAACGTCAAATTATGTCATCACTCCTTCAGCTAATACTTGAGATATGGATTGTTGGATAAGTGTTTCTTTTTAAAGTAGGCAGCTTTATTGAGTGATTAACAGTCTAGATAATTGAGGTGCTCAAGTTGCAACAAACCTCTGCTTTGCTTATTGGTTTACAAGCGGGGGGAAGCGGGGATTGAAACTAGGAAAGCTAGACTTATTTTTTTCTGCATTTTATGATGTTGATACTCTTTTTCTCTTTCAGAATGACAACAGTTCATCAGGGGCAGGTGGGCCAGTAAAAATAACAGAAAACCGATCTAAGAAGAGCAGCTTCTTTCGATGCACGCTACTTTGATGAACTTCTAATGATAGACTGCAGCACACTTAGAACTTCTGCTTCTTTGAAAGCACAGGGTCACAAAGCCTCAGAAATAATACCACCAAGCTGCTGCTGAGAGCTCCATTGAACGTAGACTGCGATACACAAAATACCAAGTGGATTTTGCTCACTAAGCCTATTGACCTGTCAGGCTCTTCTTTCTCAGATATGGAAGCTATGAAGTGGAGACACAAATGCAAGAGTTAACTTGTTTCCTTTTTTACTTTCTGTTTTATTGCCTGTTGCAGAAGCTGCTATGTTTCTTTTAACTTTGCACATCCATATTGGCCTCTTACTGCCTGTTACAGCACAATCTTACATTTGTATTTGCACAGTTTGACTTGTAAGTAAGATTCTTAGCAGATTTGTGCAGGTTTTTCTTTCTCTTTTTAAACAAATTTATTTTCAAGCAGAAGAGCCAGGGATAAAATTAAGTCTCATTTCATTATTTTCTATGCTGTATACTTGTGGCCATGACTGCAGTATGGATGTTGACACTCTATTGATGAGAATTACTGTTAACAATTGGCATTTAAATATTTGTATGGGTTTTGTCTCTTAGATGCACAAATCTGTTCATGCAGAAGCTATGGCTTCTGTTCTGAATGTACTATGTTGCTTTTCTTTCTTTACCAGGCTTAGCAAAGTTGTGTTCTGAATTGCCAGTCACTGTCTGATTCACAGATGCACCTTTCAGTTATTTGAATAAACACAGTGTCTTTCCTCACTTAACTTCCCTTCGTTAGCTCAAACTGTCTGCACCTTGTTTGCTTCTGATGAGGAAGTACTCTCTGGAGTTGAAGTTGTCCTCACAAACTGGCCTCATCACTATCACTTAAGTGGCTTGTGGAAGCTGAATGCATGAGTTTTGAGTAACCTCTTTGTGGATTCGCTTGTTCAGAAATGACTGCTTCTAAAGGTGACTTCCATTTCTACTGTAATTCTAAGGATAGTTCATTAATGTCTGTAAGCATTGACCCTTGACCACAGAGGTGTCCAAAAACTAGCTTCCTGTGCAAGTGGCTAAAGTTTATCCAGTCTGGCCCGAAGGAAACGGTCACATTGGGGCTATAATGTACTGTTAGTTATGCAGTTAATGCTGAATGTGTGAAGCCCTCTTTGGTCTGCTCAAGCAGTTAAGTTATTTTTGCATCGAAAACTGGTATAGTGACCTAGACTGTTAGAAGCAGAGTTGATAGTTGCCTTTTTTTACTCAACTGAGCATTGTATAACCTAGTCTTTGTTCTACTACTTTTTTTATTGTCTTCTGAAAAATTTCCTCCAATGAGCAATGAAAACAGGTGCTTCAGTTCTGTTCATGTGCCAAACTTGGACCATTGTAAGCTTTAACTACAAGTTTGTGTCCGGTATGTTTGTTGTTAGGGGATAGGTGCATTCTGTCACTGTCAAAGTTAACGTCTGACGTGCTTGCTTTTGCTTCACTACATTGTCTAGAGTCGTAAACAGTGAGTTGGTTGTTACCCCAGATAACCGCTTCATTTTGTGGTGTCAGGTACTGAATTTGTCATCTCTGGGTCTGTTGTAAATATTTTGAAAGTGAACGGGCCAGTAGCATTAGATTTAAAGACTGCTGATTTTAAAAGGTTTAACATTAGTAGCTGGTTCCATAAAGTTTTAAGTGGTTATCAACCTGTCCCCACATGTAGTTTAATAGAAATAGTTATTGTAACTAGATGGGGAATCTCATAAACTGCTGTTGCTGCACTAAAACAGAAGAATCTTCATGGCAGCAAGGTTTAGTGAAAAAAACAAAGCAACCCTAACTGCTCTGTTGTCTACCCTTGATGTTTTTCTAGGACAGGCTAAAGCAGTTATGTTTTACTGTATGGTTAAAAAAAGTGCTTCTATACAGAAAGTGTTGTGACACCAATAATGAATGTTGTTTATTTTCAGTAATTTACCTCTGACTGATTTGGTGTCGTAATACTTTGATTTTTATCTCAGGGGTTGTCTACAAACCAAAACTGACATGTTCTGTGTTTGGCACCGTTTACAGAATGCTTTGTATTGTTTTTCCTGTCTTCGCTGTGCAGTTAAATGTTCATTCAATATTAGTCTCCATGAACTTCCCTTTGAAAGAGCCTGTAAGTAGTAGAGCCTATGAAGTGCTTCTTGAAGCAGCAGCGAATTGGGGTATCTGGTCGGGGGGGGGAGGGGGGAAGAGAAAAAAAATTGCTATTTTCTTACATTTAGCTGTGCTAAACTGTACATAAATGTGAGGTAAGACCATAGGAAATTCACTTTATGCATGATAAAATAATGCAGTAAATATTTCACTTTGCTTAATGTTCATGTAAAGTTCATCTTTTTCTATTTGTAGAAGAATTTAATGCAATTTTGTTGTCCCCTGCTGAAACTGAAGAATTCTAATTTCATGTGGTCTTATGGATAAGGTAAAATGCAGATTTCTCTCTCTTTCTTTGTTGTTTTGCCCCCACCCCTTTTCTCCAGCAGTATTAAATGGCTGAGTGGCTGCACTTTATCGGTGTGCTAACTTTTGGTCAGTAAAGACCTCTTTCTGTGTACAGTCTGCCTTGTCAGACATTGAAAAATGTGCTGTATCTTAGCGTGCAAATCAGCTGTATGTTTTACTGGGAATTTTTTTAGCTATATTTTCCTTTAGACAAGCGGGTGATGATATATGGTATGTTCTGCCTACGCATCAGATGCTGGGTACTACAGGCTTTTCTAATATCACTATGATTGTTTTGTGCAGTCTCTGTTGCTGCTTTGCTCACGACTATGTAATTAAATTTTGAAGGACGCTTAACTATACCTCAGTCAATTAGCTAGTATTCTAATGTCCATTAGAATTAAAGTCATATAATCATTATTCATTAAGCAACAAATGTATTTCTGTTTTGTTCCAGAAATTCTCATTAACCTTTTGGAAAAGGCAGACATTTTTTGGTGGATTTTGATAAAACAAAAATGCTGCTTATGCTGTTGAGTTTTATGGACTCTCTCCCTCAGCCGCATGTCTGTGCACTATATCTTGACCGATATTTTTCTAAATGGTTAAAAAAAAAAAAAAAAAAAACAAACCCCAACTGCTTTCAGTGCTTTGCAATTTTAGCTTTCAGTCTGTGCTCAGCAAACATGCACAAGAAGTTTTTGTTGAGTGTGTATAGAATATTTGATTTACTTATTGTCTGGAAGTTCTATTATTGCTAAAGTTTAAACCACTCATGAAACTTAACACAGCTCACTTTTCTGTTTAGGGGACAGTCTTAAAAATGCTAATTGACTTGTAAGACCTGTAGTTCTTTTTACAGAAAATATTTCCCATTGTAAGTACCTTTCCCATACTAGTCTGCTGAAGTCAAGTGAATTAAGTGGATCATTTTCACAAGTGAATAAAGAAGTCATGAATATACATATGACACTGAAATATTGTGAATGGATAATGATTTGAAAGTACATGAATAGTATGTAAAATGCTTAAATGTGTTATTTGTGAAAATGCATCTGTTAATTGGTTATCTATTAATGTAACTGAAATTTTGCAATGATAAACTTGAGGATTGGTCTGTAGGTGATAATAGGTCTCTCTTCTCCTCCATTCACTGAACTACTTATGCCATTCTCATTCTTATAAATAAAACCTGTATTTTCTTCTTCCACAAAAGCAGGATTTCCATTGATTTTTCTTGTCTCTGGTGAATTTAAGTATTTTAGTGCATTCCTATGGCCTTACGAACATTTTTGCGACTAAAACTTCAATTACAGTTATTTTAATGCTATATAGCTACTAAATTAAGAATAAAAAAGTATAGTCCTTGAGAAGATGCTTAATTTTGAAATAGAAGTGTTCTATTGTGTGTGTTTAAGCACATTTTATCTCCGATATAAAGGTGTAATGTGAAAAGCTCCTGCAGATAAAAGTGAACTTGTTATGTGGTTAACTTGTAAACAAAATCATTAATTGTGTATTGATGTGTATAGACAAAAAAAACAAACCCAAGCCCTAAAAACCCTTCACACTCCGATGGTTTTATTATTCCATGTGAACTTTTTTACCACAGTGTGTGTGTCAAATAAAAGTTACATAATGAAAAGTATTTGGAGTATTTTGTATGAAATATTCCATGTAGTTTTTATACAGTTGGCATTTCCGCTCTATTTTTGATACATCTGTTGTGGAAAGGTGTCCAGCTGAGTTGCATCTGTAACGCTCTGTTTTAACTTCAGTGGCAAACTATGAGGGATTTTAAATGGCCTTTGCTTGTTCCTAAACTTGACTGTTCTTTAAATTTTTCCTGAAATATCCTCTATTCCTGTAGTGATTGCTTAAATGTAAGTGTATTATTTCAATGACTTTCAGCTTCGTAAGGAACCATTTTTCCAGACAGCTAGTGTCATTAAATACCCTTCCAAAGTAATTTCTGAGCAATGCCAGTAAAGATAACAAGACACAATCTCCAATTTGATTTAAGTACTATCTACTCAAGCTGTTACGATTTTTGCTGCTGTTGTTTTAAATTAGTGTTATGTGGAAGTTATAACTCTTAAGTAACCCAAGGCACAAATATCATTAATTACTGTAGCAAATACTGTTTTTTCCAGCTTCCTTCAATACTGAATATTGAGGGTTTTGACCGAAATATTTGTTGGCTATTATATTATCAATAGTTCTTGACTTTCAAATTACTGTGCTTTGGCAGTAGATCACAATTTTTATGAAAATTAGCGTGCCTAAGGAAACAATGTTTTTGTCTACCCAAGACAAAAGTGGATTAATGGTTGGCACACCCAAGTGGGCACCCTAGGGAATAAATGGGAAACACAGGGATGACAAATAGCTTCTAAAGGTTATGCTTTTTACACTTTCATCTAATAAACTCTATTTAGCTGAAAGGACATATTGTCTCTTTACCTTAAGCAACAGAAAGCTAGAGTTAGATTCTTGTTACACCTTAGTATTTGTTGGTTTTGTTTTGTTGTGTTGTGGTGGTGTGTTTTTTGGTTTTTTTTTTTTTCCCCCAGAGTGCTTCTGGCAGACAAGTTTGCTGCTTTAGGACCATTATCTAACAGATCCCCTTGGTCTGAACTGGTTCTAGATGCTCAGCAGTCCTAAAATCACTTCTGCAAGTCCTTCAGTTCTCACAGAAGTTAGTGGCATGCATCTGCATCCCAGTAACATTTTAAATACATTTGCATGCTCCAGTTGTTGAAAGGAAATAGCTGGCATACTTACACTGCTTAAAAATGGTGACTTATTACAGTTCCTGGATCTATTTTTGCTTGCAGACCAGCAATTACTATACAAATAGTGCACACTTGTAGACCAGAGGCAAGTTGTT
This sequence comes from Phaethon lepturus, assembly GCF_000687285.1. Lineage (NCBI taxonomy): Eukaryota > Metazoa > Chordata > Aves > Phaethontiformes > Phaethontidae > Phaethon > Phaethon lepturus. Next base: position 29,117 of record NW_010545200.1, read on the forward strand.
GGTACATGTGTAGAATGTATCCAGCTTTTACAATCTGGTAAATTGCCGCTTTCCTGAATGATTCTTCTTCCACCTTGCTTGACTAGTGGCTCTTTAGAGTTCTTGAACTATACTGAAGTAATCAATACAATGTAAGATTTTAGAATCTTTCTAAACAAAAATTATTTTCATCTTCAAGGAATACCTAAATTAAGCTTTTATATTGTATAATGTTGTTCTTGCCATCTAAAGGTTTAAAGAAAGGGTGTGGAATGGAATGCTGAAGAGAATTTTTAGTGCTCTGGGGTGTTCTGTAGTTGCTGTCTTTTTTTTTATTGTCTTCAGCAGAGCACATTAGCACTAAGCTTCTGGTGTGGACAAATGTTATAAATTCCCCTGAGCTCATATTCAGTACATATTGTTCTTTCAGTTTGTGAAAAAAAAGTTGTATGTTTTGAGCAGGATACGAGCATTTTCCTCGTCTGAGGAATTAACAAGTTTAATGCATTGTGGAAAGCATGTGTAACTTGAACTGTACTACTGAATACATTATACTGACTTTAAAGTGAACAAGAATTCTGGAAAAATTCAGAAAAGTGAAGTCGTTACTTACCTGCTTAACTGCAAGTGGAATGCAAATTATGATGTCAATAACGCCTCCTTTCTAAAGAAAAGTTGAATGCTTAATTTATTTTCAAGGCTATTTGCAAATCCTAAGTGTTACTGTCCTTTTTTTTTTCTCCAGGCAACATAGCAACTAACTAGCTCTAGTATGTATTTTAGATGGATGGAATTTTTCTGAGAAGCCTGAGCAAGTTCTGTCCATGAGATTGATGTCTAATGCCACTGAATGCCGCTGCTGAGCGTCCTCACCTGAAATGCAATGATTTTGTAAAACGCACGTTTGTGCTCTGAACCAATAAAGTGCAGGAAAAAGGCAACCACCGGTGTCTTAAATACTGTTTGTAAGCAGTTTTCCAGAACAGCAGTGGTAAGTGTACTTGACATGAGGAAATGGCCAAGCACCTCCCTGTGCTAAGCAGGGGTATGGGCATAGTGTGTTTTTAATTAAAGTGTGTTTAATTAATTAACAGTTCTTTGAGTGCCATGTCCTAGCTAGCGCACGCTCCTGCCTTAGCCTGCAGATACTTTATCTGTTTCAAGGGAGGGGAGGAAAAAACCCAGAGAAGCAGAAGGTAGAACAGCCGT
>NW_010545201.1:0-645 GCF_000687285.1 Phaethon lepturus
CAGGGAAGGGCAACAAAGCTGGTGAGGGGCCAGAGCACAAGTCTGGTGAGGAGGGAACTGGGGTTGTTCAGGCTGGAGAAGAAGAGGCTGAGCGGAGACCTCATCTACCTACCTGAAAGGGGGTTGTGGTGAGGTGGGGGTTGGTCTCTTCTCCTGAGTAACCAGTGATAGGACAAGAGGAAATGGCCTCAAGTTGCACCAGGGAAGGTTTAGATTGGATATCAGGAAAAATTTCTTTATGGAGAGAGTGGTCAAGCATTCCTGGCCTGGGAAAGGTACAGCACGAGTACCCCGGGGGGGTGGGATCCCGAGGCCTCCACAGTTGGGGTTTTTGCCCTGGGGTTCCTGTCCTGCATGGGGAGCGTGAGCACGCTCTTTACCGTGGAGGGCACAGGTGCAGTGTTTGTTGTGGGTGAGGCATGCACTGATTCCACAAGCGTGTGCTGTCCTGCCTGGGGACTGAGGCAAGCCGTGCCTGAGGTTGGACTCGAGGGTGTTGAGGGTCTGTTCCAGTCCAGCTGGCCCTGTCGTTCTGTCTAGGTCACCCGGTGTTTGCGGTGGCTGGTGCAGAGCTGGCCCTGTCAGCCTGTGGGTCTGGCTGAGAGCCGGTGCCATGTTCCCAGGCAGCAGCAGGAATGGAGGGCT
>NW_010545201.1:674-3119 GCF_000687285.1 Phaethon lepturus
AGGAATGGAGGCATGCTGCTCCAGGCTCTCCTCGCTGTCAGTTATCTGCCTGTGATCTGTGCTGTGGAAATCTGCGTGTCGGTGGATTCTGTTATCGTTGGTCTTCTCCTCTCCCCGTGTTCATCTGGCCTGCATATTTCTCCGTGGACGTGTTCTCCTGCGTGTTGATTAGCTCTGTGGGCAAAGCTGCCTCTTGTTTTTGCCAGAGGCAGGAGGTTTCCCCTTGCTGCTGGCGTGCAGTGACTGCGCACAGGAGTAGCGCACAGCGTCTGGTGCCTTCTCTGAGGAAGCATTTGCTTTCAGAATTGCCTGCCAGTGCTGTTTTGTTTCTCCGTGAAGGGCTCCTCTTGCTTTCTTCTGTTATCTAAGTAGCTCATAAGTGAGAAGAACATCAGTTTCCAACACCCTTTTTTAAGGGAGGAGTGGTGATGGGTCTGATGACGGGGTGACAGTGAGTGTGCAAAAAGCCAGCATAGAGCGGGTGGGTGTGCTGGTGTGCGCGAGGGCTGTGAGTGTCCGGTGGCATGTCTCGATAAGGCACGGGAAGGTTGCGCTGCTCCAGGGCTGGGTCTAGACGTCCCAGCTTTTCCCACTTCATGGCTGGGGCATAAGACGTCTGCCTGTGGCAACTGCTTTGTGACTGAAGGCAAGTCCTTACTTTCAGAAGTGTATGTAACCTAAATGTGAGCATCTCCTTTTAGACATGTAAATAATTTTCTCAGTGCCTAATTAAGGCTTCAGGGGGCGGATATCCACTAGGCTTAAGAGATAACTACACTCAGTGGGAGCTATTGTGAACATTAAATGGTGTGGAATAACAGTGACCCAGAAAAGTCAAATCACAAATATCTCAAGTTATGTAAAATTACATCAACTTTTTGAAGAAGTGGGGGAAGAGTGGTGGTGTTGTTTCACCCTTAGTAAGTTTTGCCCTTACACTGTCTTGTTCTCAGCTCTCAGTAAGATACAGATTGTGAATATTTTCCTTTCAGAAGTGTGAAATGAGATGAAATGGATCCGCTCTGTTTATTTTACAGGATTTGATTCACAGCAGAACAAATTAACTGGCAAGCATTGCTCAGAGGACTGGTATAGTTCTAGTGAATGTTAATGTGCTACCGGGATTATGTGAGGAAAGAATATACTGGAATCCTCAAATACTCACTTGAACTTCCTTATTGTTTAGGTGCCTATTGATGCAGGGAAGTGCTTATTATGATATTATATGTATATAATATGGATGATGATGGGAATAATAATACATTATTATATAATATATTACTATATTGCTATATATTAATATATTGTTTATTTTTTGATTGTATTATAATCCCAATTATAGGTATTGGGATTTGTATTTTCTCTGAAAGGTACATTTAACCTTTTTTTTTTTTCCCCAAATGAGGGCTTCTCTTAAAAAGTTCAATTTATTCATCATGGATTTTGCATTTCTTCTTCGATTGCCTTAAAATTCCACAGAAAATTTGATTTTGCCTAATCATAATATCTGCAAAATGCAAGCCCTGATCTACAAGCAAAAGGAGGCCTGTCAAACCTGCTTCTGTGGGCCCTCATAAATCCATCTGAAGAGTATATAGGACAATTATCAGATGAAGAAGAGAAATGTGCACAAACATTTTTAAGCAGGTGGTGGAATTTTATTTGCCATGTTAGTGCAGAATGTTGCCCATTGGTGATGTGTGCACTCCTTTGGTGCACGGACAGCGAAGTCAGGTCAGTGTGGTGTGAGACAGGGTGTCCTACAAAGAGATAACATTGGCAGACGTGCTGGAGGGGTTGATGTGGTGGTGGTATCCGTAAGGTCACTACTCTGCGGGTACCTCATGATGTTCTCCCTGCCATTTCAAAGGGCTGTCTCTGCAGTGCTGGAGGTGATGGGAGCGTTCTGCTTTTTCACTGTGGCTATGCCTTTGCAGCCTCTATTTCTGCATTCACAAATAATGATCACCATTTAAGACCCATGCAGAACCAATTATCTTAAGCCTTCAGGTGCGAGCCGTTTGTCCACTAACCTGGATCACACTGTTGCCCTGTATTCTGAGGTCTTGCTGCCAAAATGGAGTGTTTCAACTGTGGCTTTGCCATATTCCTTGGCTCTAGTTCCACTTAAGAAGCAGGAAGCCCCCTCTGCCTCAGCAGTACCATGCAGTAGTTCCTGGGTGGTGTGTGATGAGCAGGGTTGTATTTCTAAGTATTGAAACAAGCCTGAGTTTCAAAAGAAAAAGCAAGCGCAGATGGAATTATGTGTGCCTGATATGGTATTCAGTGCCTACACGTGGTGGGTTGACCCTGCCTGGGCGCCAGGTGCCCACCAAAGCCGCTCTATCACTCCCCTTCTCAGCTGGACAGGGGAGAGAAAATACAACAAAAATCTTGTGGGTTGAGATAAGGATAGTGAGATCACTCAGCAATTACCGTCATGGG
>NW_010545202.1:0-19740 GCF_000687285.1 Phaethon lepturus
ATTAAGTCAGAATGTTGATTGTCAGCTAACTCTTCCAAGTCCTCCTACATACCATTTGTAGTTCTTGCATTAGTGTTCAACCATCAAAGATCAAGATAAATGTACCACTGTCATCACACTGGCCCCTTCTTTAACCCCTCCTTTTATAAATGATTTTGTTTTGGCGGTGGTCCCCAGAACAGTATTTAATTTGATTTGTCTATACTATTGGGCCATGTACATAAATACAGCATTAAAATTTTGGAGAAATTAGCAAATCTGTCTTCACAGCATGTTCCTTTCCTCTCTGAGGGCTGTTTTTCATTTTGCTTACCAATTGCCATATCTCTAAACCTTCTTGGGGCATCACCCCATGGGTGAAGATGCCAAAGTCTTTCTGCCTATAGCATCTGTTAAACCATGCCTTCATTACCAGTGTATGTCTGTCACTGCAGATAAAAGCATCAACAGATCCCTAGGTTCCATGATGAGTCCTGCAGCCTTCTTGTCACTTCTGATCCCCTCAGTCTCATTTCTGGCTATATTCTTAGAGTGAAGATAGGTGGACATCAAAGTTTACTAACCAGTGAAATGGGTAGATTTTGCAGGCATCATACCTACCAAGACCTTCATGAAGTTCATCCAGATGATCTCTGTTGTCCTCCTTTCCCTTCATTCCCCCCTTGGAATCCCCTTTGGAGGTGGTGAATCTCTTGGACACTGGGAGAACTGGCTTTTCTTAATCTGTTCTTAGGATTGGTTCCTTTCTTTTTCCAGAACAGGTTCTAATTTTTGGGATTACCTTTCTTTGTATGTAAAGAGCATATGAAGATTTGGAGGGTTTAGCATTGAGAGAGCTTTTTGTTCTCTGATGGTGTGCTTAGGTACATTGTGCTGTTACATCTGAATTTCAAACTTGCCAAGCAGTCGCACATGTAAACTAGTTACTGGTGCCTGAGACTGCCTATTTAAAATCTACATGTGCTCATTTTTAACATGCTGTTTCAAGAGGAATAGGATTGTAGTCTTTGGTGTCCAGTGCAGCAGATGTTGGTTTATAGTCTGTTGTACTATAAACAGAAAGTACAAAAATAACTTACTGCTTACATCTGTATTTGGGTGGCTAAAGTAATCTGAGTAGTTTGCCGATTTTAGAAAGTAAAAAATTTAAAAGAGAAGGCAGTTCTCTTTTAAATTTAAATGCTTACTCTGTGTAAGCACTGCTCAGCAATAACAAAAACACCCCTGTATTATCAACACTGTTTCCCACACAAATCCAAGACATAGTCCTGAACTAGCTACTATGAAGAAAATTAGCTCTATCCCAGCCAAAACCAGCACAATTGGGCCAAAGTTATTTTTGTACTTTCTGTCTTCCATTGCACATACTGCTTCACAAGACTTGAACAAGTCTCAGGCCTAAGGTCAATATTTTCTGTTGAGGTAGTTGATAGCTGTAAATAGTTACTGCTTACATCTGTATTTGGATGGCTAAAGTAATCTGAGTAGTTTGCCGATTTTAGAAAGTAAAAAATTTAAAAGAGAAGGCAGTTCACTCCTATTACAACATGAACGGCCAAGCTTGGTGTTAAGCACTGTAAGATCTGGTTTTTGCTGTCAAAGACACTATGGCATGAAGAAACAATGCACCAGACTTCATGATCACCAGTAGGAAGTGGTGGAAATTTGTAGGATCAACAAACATGATTTTAGACACGGTTGGCCTACCCAGTATAATGGATGTGTAAGAAGAGCACAAAAATTAGTCACCAAAGTGTGTGTTCCAAAGTACTTACCCCGTTTACAGTAGTTTGCATTCAGAGGATGTCCAGTTGGTAGAAGCTCATGCATGTTGAGACATGCATTGTGTTGTTGCAATCTCTTACAAAGCTTACTATCACTTTTTACTAGACTTGATAGCAATTTTTAATCCTTTGGGGATTTTGTGGAGCAAGAGACCATCTGGTACACTACAAACATATCTCTTGATGTTCTCTTTGGATTTAGTTTGCAAGGGGGTGTTTCATGCTGACTAGCTTAGGTAGCAACTGTAGAGGCCCTAATTAGGAGTCTGATCTTCTTTATGCTTCCTTTACTATTAGTGGAAACAGAGGAGCTCTTCCAGAGTGATGATGCAGAGTACCTAAATCAGGTGTAATTTTTGTGTACTTGGACTCAAACAGTTCTGTTTCTTGGAGAGAATTCTCCTTAGTATTAGAGATTTGGCGGGAGGTTGGAGCGGGGGGAATACAGATACTGGTCTTCCCTGTCACCTGTGAACTTTTGCTCTGTGATTATCAAGAGTAAAATGAGCCAGGCCCAGCATGTTGTCTATCCAGCTCTCCAAAGTGTTTGCCTTTAGAAAGTCAGTCACTAAGGTTGCTGCATCTTCAGAGGCTATATCTGCACTGTAAGTTCATCGCAGGTCAGTTTGATGCTGGTGCCCAGTACTGGAGAATTGCATTTGTTCCATGTTACAAAACGGCAGTGGTATCTCTTCACATACATAAATAAAATTTAATTTTTCATGTGTGAGAGATCAATGCTGCTAAATCTTTTATTTTTAATATTTTGGAGGCTTTAATGCAAAAGTGTCAAAATGACTCATAACTTCCATCTTTTGCACATAATTCCTTTTACATATTTTTGGGAAAGTCTGTGAATTATAGGACCGTTATTCCCCCAAGATATATTATAAAAGCACAAAAAAAGCCTTAATTTTTTAATATATTTTAAAATAAAATTTTATAAAATTATAAAAGCACAAAAGAGGGTTAGTAGCAGTTTGTAGAAAATGTATAATTACTTGAGTGGTACTGAACACTTAATGTGGATGAATCTTCACTTCTCTCGCTGATTTTTTTTAAATTGTTTTTGTATTGTGAGGTATTATGGTCAAAGGGCGTGATGTTCACACATACGCTTTCATGTAAGCAATATGCTATAGTACACAGGAATTATATATAGTAGATCAATATATTGTGAGAATTATTTATATCTCTCATTTGAAAGAGAGATATAAATAATAGATTTGCTAATTCCTTGCCTTCGAACATTCTGGCCAAGATCGGATAACCTACCAGTACACACCTATGCAGTACTTACCGTATCCCTACTAAACCACCAGTGTGCATCTTCAGCTTGAGCTACAAAAATAATCCCTGCCTTATTGTCAGAAGAGAATTTTCAGTGAAACTTGGAGGAAAATAACTGTGGTAGTTGCTCATAGAAAGATTACTCAGTTCCTTTTGATAAGAACGTTTGACATTTGCTTTGTAATGCAAACAGATGTTGGGTTTTAGCAGATATGTTTTGGGGTTGGGTGGGTTTTGTTTGCTTTCAATAAAAAGAGGAACTTTTAAAAGCCATTGTGATTTCTGCATGGAAGTATGAATTAGAAAACATAATTCTACCATTGTGCTTAATCAGAAAAACAGAAATTTAAAGCTTAACAGAATAAAACATAAACTTTCCAAGAAATGTTTGTTATTCCAGCTCATTAACACACTGTCTCTGTTGGACAGCATTTTTTAAATACCATAAAAATTAATAGTGTATTTAAGAACTGCTTTATTGGCATGTTTCTTCAAATTCTAATTTAGACCTGGTTAATTGTGCTGTCTTTATCATCAGAGCGTAGAGAAGTAAATACACCCTTTGGCTTCAAAATTTTCAATTTCCACCTTAACTTTTTGACTTAAGTGAAAATGTGTTCTCTGGATGAGGTAAGAAAAGAAGATTTCAGTAGAGCTTGTTAGCTAATATTGTAGGAGGAAGACCTCTTAGTCCTTCCAAGTTTTAACAGAGCAGAAAAAATACTTTTTTTCCAAGTATATTAGCCAATAAAATAAAGGATGCAATAGCTCTTCCTACAAAGCTTGCTTTTCTCATGTCCTTACAATAACAGGGTTACAACGAAGCTAATACTGTTCTTCTTGTATTCAGATGGTAATATAACTTGGCAGTCTTCATAATGCTCTTGATTTATGCAGCCTAGTGAAATAGCTCAATCACATTTGGCTACAGTTTCATATTATGTTTAATGCAATCTGAACGTGGATTGCTGCTGAAAAGTGGCATTCTCTTTCTGCCTCTTGTGGTACATTCCAACTTTGCATGAGATCTAATGATTCTGTGACCTTAGGACAAGTTGGATCATCTTGCTGATTTAACAGAAAATTATTGTCCACAAATTTTTACTTTCTTATGACATTTGTTGATATGGCTAGTGATATGGCTACACTGTTTGCCATCAACTGAACAATGGAGCTTCAGGAGGACTATGCCTTTCAGAGACAGCCTGCAATTAAGTGAGGTTAAATATGATAATAACAATTTCATGTCTGTATTACTCTTTCCTGCAAAACACTGTCATGCTTAGGGATAAAAATCTTGAATATACTGAAGTTTGGAGTAGAACCTACATTGATTGACATGAGTGGGTGTTACTATTTCATCTCCTTTTATGTTGAAACTGGAGGTAGCTTCAGCACCTTTCTTTGAGCAACAAAGAATTGTTTATTTAGTAACTTTTCTTTGTAACTTCTCATCTTACTTTTTTTAGAAAATTGTGTAAATGCTGTTTTCGAACATATACTGGTTTGTTTGTTCAGGTGCAGGAGGCACTGGTGTCTAAAAATCTCACTTTATTAATTCTGGAATTTAAATATTTATGGAAAAGTTCATTTGTAGAGAAAGAAGATAATGTGTCATACTAATTTGAATTATACAATAAGTACCTGTTCTTTACGGCCTTTCTCTTGTTTCACTGATTTTATTTTCTTGCTGCTTCTGCTGCGTGTTTCACTGTTTCTTTCCAGTTTTTCTACAGTTTCAGCATTAGTCATAGCCTCTCTGTAATTAATATGCGTGTGTTCCACAACTCACATCATAAGAACCATAGAAGCTTTATATATCTGCCCTTCTTGAATGCAAATCCCATGACTTGTTGGCAAAACAATGCCATATAGCAGGAAATCACAGACAGCAGTACCGTAGGTTCATATCCTGCTGAGGGACCCTGGTACCATGCATATAATGTTTTCTTGCTGTAATCAAATGCCTTTAGCATTGCCTGTTTTTCAAAGTCGGTGCTTATCATGCTGTTTCTCTTTTTACTACTTCACATAATTCTGGTTTACTTCTATGAGATTATTGTGGGACAGAACGTCAGCTAGGCAATGAGTAAATTAGCAAAGACCGTTCTGAAAGTAGGGCCAGTATTATCAGTAAAATAGAGCTCAGCAAGGGAGATACAGCTAAATATTATTTAACGTTTCTGAGGCATCTGCTTCTTTCTGGCTCCAGTTTGAAACAAGCACTGAGAATTAGGGGATGTCATGTAGCTAAAATGTGTTAATATGCTGGAAAATGTGCTGTTTTTTAATGCTAGATCACAAATGGTGTTGTCAAACATTTATCTCTTACTTAATTTAAAGGTTGTAAAATAGTGAGTGTTTGTTCTAGCAACGTTACCTCTTCTGCTGTTTCCTCTCTGTCTCTCTTTATTTGCTAGTTTGGTTTTATTGTCTGTTTATTTATTAGGCTAGAGGTGATACCCACTGATAATTTGTTTTATATAATTACTTTTTGCAGTTATTAGAATTCCTTTAATAGTCAGACATATCCTCACAACCTGAAAATAAGAATTAAGTTTTATGGTAAAAGAAAGCTCAATAGTTGGATTGTTTCTATACTACTGTATACTTTACTAGTTGAAGAAAAGACTTTTTATGGTGTTTTATCACTGAATGTTTGACAGATGTAGAAAAAAAAAATTATAATATTCTTCCACAATTTTCACTGTTGATGCCTATAAAATTATGTGTATAGCTGTTTTTAGTTATAGTGCTGAGTTTACACCAGTTACTTTGTTACCTGTCTTCCACTTTTCTGACAGTACAGCATATTAGCTAACATGAGTGTTAGGTTTATTTAGAAACAGCAAAGTTACTGTGTTCATTACATGTAATCAATTTGTTTTGTACCATATTCTGGGAAGATGCACAAGTACAATAATGATCTTGATTTTTGACTGTGTACAATAGCACTAGACATAGGCTCAAGATAGAGAGCTATGATGAAAACACATCAATCAGCTGTAAACTGAGTTATCATCAGTAATACTGATGACTGAAGAGGGCACACTGATGCTGGATTAGCCCAGTTGCATTTACAGTAACGACTATAATGAAAATGCTGTTTTAGTAGTAGTAGGTAATTTTCTTTGTTATTCCCACTCTGTATCCCTCCCCATTTCCCTTAATTGGAACTCTGTTTTTATGTAGTCTTAGCTGACGCTATTTCTGACACTATCTTCTGCTGCCATCGGCTTATTTTGTAGATGGGAAGTGATGGAGTTTTGCGCCTCAGTAGTTCCGCTCTAAATAATGAATTCTTCGCGTATGCAGCACAAGGGTGGAAACAGAGATTGGCAGAAGGTAACTCTCTACTTGTTCTCAGATTTACCAAAGGTTAATTGTTTTTATTAAGAATGTCTCTGTTTCTACATTTGAGAAATACTTCTAGAGTAGAAAGTGTAGTACACCAGTAATTCAGGAAAAAAAAAATTGCTGATTCCATTTTGAATTTACTGTACATTTTTACAGCTTGCTGTGGCAGCTTATTTTGACAGTTAAAATAAGCATTTTCATCACTGCCAGCCTTGGAAACAGTGCATGTGACTAAATCCCACCAATATATTTTTGAAACACTGATGTTACATAGTAAATGAAATCTTTCTATGTCACACTCACTTTTGTTTTTCATTGTTTTCATTTGGAATTGTTGGATGACTTTAACAGAAATCACTATAAGTCATCTTTGTATCTGTAATTTAAAATACCTATATTAAGCTAATCCTTGACAACTTTTATTCAATATGTTAGTATTTGTTTTTTAGGAGAATTTACACCAGAAATGCAGTTGCGCATCAGACAAGAGATTGAAAAGGAAAAGAAAACAGAACCTTGGAAAGAAAAATTCTTTGAAAGGTTTTATGGTGAAAAGTAAGTATCGAAGCAAATAAAAGCATTTTTTTAATCTTCTTTTAGGAGAAAATGAAAATATAATTCTCTGCTTCACATAGCACGGTCATATGCTGTAAAACTTAATAAAGCAGTTATCAAAGGCAGTCATTCCTCGGTATAAGAACTTGTGGGTAGAATTATAGTGGTGTGTCTGCACTTGCATTACAATTGCATTTTTAAAGGTTCATAACTCATCCATAAAAATTCATTCCAAGGAGAGCTTAAGACACAAGGCCCAACAAGCATGTGAGTATTTTCTAATTATCTTTTAAAAGATAACATTAGGGCAGTTCTCCCCTCCTGTAGAATACAAATGCAGCTCCTACAGATTAGACCAGTAGAGACATTTCTGTATTATTTTTTTATTTTATTCTTTCTAAGCTAGTTGCAAAGTTTCTAAAATCAAATAGTGTTTTTTATTGTTTGACTAAGATGACCCTTTAACTGGAGTAGAATATACCACATAGAAGAAGTATTGGCTAGAGACAAGTGGAAGTGCCAATGACTAGTCTAATTTTAGAAGTGAGATGCAAAGAATAAAAAAATACCCTTAACTGACTAAAATTAATTACATAGTATCACTACAGGTGCACAGCTGGGGCAAGTCAGCATGATTTCATTGATGATGGTACAGAGATGGCATTCTGAAGCAGCTGAAGGCTCAGTTCTCCTGTTCAGGTTTTTTTTTAAATCAAAATTTAAGGAGATTCACATCTTTCTAAAATTCAAGAACCTTCCTCTTAAAAATTCCTTTAAAAAGTTAATCAATACTTAGAATTAAATTTTAAAAATATCAAGTATTAAAAGTATTAATTATTACAAACGAATAAACTAATTCTTTAAAAGTTACTCTATTTATTTTCAGGTATGTTTTAGTAGAATTTATGCATAATACTTAGCAGACAAAAATGTGCCATGGGAACCATCATCACATAAGATGTCTTAGTTTTGTTGTTAGATTTTTTTTTTTTACTTAGGAATTCCAGGCCACAGGGAGCCCTTCATATAAGTGAGTAGCTTAAAGATTAAGGCATTAACTAAAGTGTGTCTGCAGTAACAATGCTGCTTCTGACAATCCACTGCCTTGGACCACTGGGAAATGTCATGAAAATGAGGTAGCAAATGGACAGATCCATTTTAATATTTTATTTTGCACATCCTTGCTAGGTGCTTTCTCCCAGTGTTAATACTATTTCTACACCACTTTATCTTTACATATAATGGAAATTCTAGGGTCTTAACGTGGCAGACTTTCTTACTGGCAAGTGCTTAATTTCTTACTTAACAGCTTTTAGACCTCAATGTAGTCCAGGTGTTGATCCCTTTAGTATAAAAAAAAAATTAATTACGTTTTTAGATAAGGAACATAATGGCTTTTCATTATGCATGTCAAGAGAAAGAGTCAATTACCAACCTTTCATGAAGAAAAGGGCTATGTCAGGTATTGGCATAGGGCTTTCCACAAGAAGTAGAAGTTTAGTACCAACAAAGCATGAGCGCCTCACTCCAGCTGAAACCTATTTCTCAGTCACAAACGACTGTCACGTGCACAGAGAATGATACTCACAATTTTACAGAGCCAGCAGTCCTGCCGTGCTGGTTGAATGCTGGACACTATAATGGTTGGCAGATAATTGCTCGGTCTGCAGTGATACATGTCATTTGGGTTGATAGGTTCCTGACATCAACATTGTTATGCAAAATGTCATATTGCCATTTCCATTTTGACTACAGTATTGAATCTGGTCCCCCCCAACCCTTTCCCCAGCTTGTGTTGTTTCAATTGCATTCTTCTTCCTGGCTGTTACGTACACAGATTCTACTTTTTTGCTTCTTGGCTAGATTTAAGTACTTTTTCCCATTATTTACTGACTGAATGGTAGTTTTTGCTATGGTTTCCACCTTGTGTAAATTCTCTCACCTTTCTTCACTTTGGTTTTTAAACTTACCTTGAGTATGACCGGGCTTTGTCTCTTTTCAGCTCTCTTGATTTGGCTGAAGTAGCAGGTTTTCAAAACTTCCTGAGCTATTTCTCACGTGCACTGTCTGCAAAATGGATCTGTCTTGCAGTCTAACTTGCTCAGTTTACAGTCAATGTGGTATTTTTGCTCTGACTTCAACTAATTTGATCTTTTAATATTCCATAAGTAAATTCAAGTTTCACCTTATACTTAGAGAAGGACCATTAATAGATGCAGAATCTTTGTAAACATTTTTACACACTCCCCAGTTTCATGGCATTCAAAAGCTTTCGACTGCTTCTTCCATGTTGGCTCTACACATTATGTTTCTTGTGTTTGCTCTTATCGTACCCAGGCTGTTTATCATGGGACCATCAGTTGTCATTTACTTCCATCCCTTTATATGCTCTTTCCACTTCCTCATGATCGTTCTTTTTTCCTCTCTCTGGCTTTCTTCAAGAAGCAAAAACTTCATTCTGCAGTGATTTGTCTAGGATCGGGTGATGCATGTTGCCAGAAATCCACATTCTTCTGGCTTGTTGCCCCAGGATTGCAAGGGTTATACTTATTGTCTCAAGAGATTTTTTTTTTTCCCCACTCTCTCAAGAGTTACGTGTCAGGATAGTACTGCCAGCTCACTAAATGAAAGCTTTAATTTTGGGTAGACCTCCTAATTTTTTTTTGTTTTCCCTGGTACTCTTTATCACAGCACTAGAATATCAGCATCCATATATCTTTGAGTAGCTGTTTGGGGTGTTTTTTATTTGATGACTGACTGCCCTTACTTTATCAGTTGAATGCTGTCCTTAGCATTTTCACTGATGGCTGTTTACTGCTGTCCTTATATTCTTGAACCGTTTTCCAGACTTTGGATGTTGTTTTCTTTATCTTGCAATCTGAGATTGCCTTAAATATGCTGTTCTTGAGCCTTTCCTTTTGAAAGCCTTTTTCTTCACTGCAGTATCTTTTTCAAGATAGATTTCCAATACTGCAAAAAACCTGTTAAGATTCAGTACATGTTCTGCTGGCCTTAAACCTGCATTATCTTATTTTTCTTGCAGTTCTTCCTCTTCAGTATGTTACCAGAATATGTGTATTTCTGTAGTGTCTATGTGACGGTTGCATTCACCTTTATGCTATCCTTCATTCCTTTGCTGATTTTCATTCCATAAAGATAACTATCAGGCAATATCTTTTCATGATGTAAGCCAGCTAGAGAAAATAGACCACTGATTCAGTTTTCAGGAATGCAGTGGATTTCTTTCCCCTTCTCATTTTCCTGAGGTAACTTTTGCTCATTTACACAAGGAATTTTAGAGGAAGGAAGTTACTCATCTAAACGTAGGTAAACTAAACTTTACTCACCTAAACTTATAACCAAAACTTAGGCTATATAGGGAACCTATATAGTCTATACAGTGCTATATAGAAGCACACACATCTTCTGAAATTAATACGATGTGGGAGATGTAAATTTGGTGTTCTAATTGCTCTCTAGAGCCTTCCTCAGCATGTTGATGGCATAGGAAGACTTTGTGCATATGAAGTGACTAGTAGTAGGAAATAGTAGTAATTATCCTCAGAGTGCTTTTTGGGATACCAATTCCAGGCTGTTTTAATTTCTTTTTCATTTACAGCTATTGCCGTAATGCATCTGTTCAGTATTTTTAAAGTGTGCAACCACAGATTTTGGTTTTTTTCATGTTTATTCTATACTTCCATATACTTGGGCCTTTGTGATCTCTGTATCCTCTGGCTGCACATTGACAAGTTACCATGCTTCCATAATTTCTGAATATCTTTTATGCTTGCTTATTTCCATATTATTCTTTGTTTTCTGGTTAAAATGAAAATGGAGATCAAACTTCTATTAATTAGGTTAGAAGATCCTTAAGACCATGAAATTTCTTTTAAGGCCTCAAACCAAGCTTTTCTGTATTTTCTACTATTACGGAATTGCTGAAGAACAAAGTCTGCTTGGAAAATCTTACTAAAGATGCTGAACACCTGTACTCCCACTGTCCTTAGAAGGAAATGATGATGTCAGAGCACATACATATTTTAAAATAACCATTTTTTTCAGCCCTTGGCTTTTGCTTTGGTTTGTTGTGGGTTTTTAAAATTCTGTTGAAGTAATAAAACTTTTTTTTAAACTAATATTTTCAGGACCAAAGGTAAGAAAATCTTCAGAAGAGAAGTATACGTAGGAATGGTTTCTTTGCACTTCATCCCTGAGAATGAATGGACAGATTATAAATGTGTGTCTTTTTAGCTCCTCAAGAATGAGAAACTTCTTTTTAATTATAGTGAAATAAAATTAATAGTATGTACATAGATATGTGTATTTAGAAATAGTTTTTTGTCTTAAATGAAGTATTTAATTTGCTGAAAGAATGGAGTAAAAACACACAAGCTGTCCACTGACATCTTTATAATTGACTCTTGAGTTGTAAAATGAGGCTGAAGTGGATTTATTTAGATTTTCGTCATAAATTTGAAATGATTGTCAAATTACAAAACTGAAACGCATGCTTTGCATTATTAGTTATAGGTGCAGCTTTTTCTTTAAAGTGCAGCATTTAAGCCGTACTGCTGGCTGTGTTGACCCTAAATGCAGGTGTAGGAGGAAAAAAGGGATTTCCTTTAGAACTGTTACTGATGGAAGAAGATATAGTTGTGCATTTCCTCTGCAAAGCATGCTGTATTACTATTGAAGTGTTGTGCTGGTGTTTTAAAAAAAAAAAACCCCACGGAAATTGAGAGTATGAGTAGTGGTGAATCTGTGTAGCTTGCTTTTTTGTTTCATTGAAGTGCCAAACATTAAATAGTGAATAATAGATTACTTATTTTAAAAATACGTAAGTTTTTTAACACTGGTGAGAAAATCTGGGTACTTAGGTTTCCAAAATATATAAAACCTTATATTAGTCAGCCACCACTTAACCAAACCACTATTTTAAATTGGAAAATAGGTCCTTTTTGTAAATAAAAGATGTGGGTGAGAAAGACAATCCCATTCCTTTATCATGTCTGCAATGAAAAGACTTTTTTAATTTGTGTGTTTTTATTTAGATTGGGAATGTCAAGAGGGGAATCAATGAAACTCACTGCAGTGCAGAACAATGATGAAGATGAAAGCAATTCTTTGTGTGGATCTTCTGGCACACCTGGTCCTTCTAAGGAAGCAACCTTGGACAACCAAGAAGAGAAAGGCGATAAAATTCCATCTTTACCAGAGAGAGATTGTTGTCCATCTCCTTGCAGTATGGAACAGGTTCCTGTCAAGGATCTAACAGCAGACTCAGAAGATATACTGATACCTGAAGAATCAATCATTCAGGAGGAGATTGCTGAAGAGGTTGAGACAAGTATTTGTGAATGCCAAGAGGAGAACCATAAAACAGAACATGAGTTTTCTGAGGAGTCAGTAAGTCCAGCTGGCACAAATGAAGAAACAGAGGCAGTACAGCTTGCAGACAGCACAGAGTCCTGTGTCATGGTGAATGATGTAACTGGTACTGTATCTCACATTGAAATTAAAGTGGAGTTGAAGTCAGAATGCCCTCAGGAGGAGATGTCAGTTGTGATAGATCAGCTGGAGGATTGTGTATCACCAGCACGATCAGCTTCATCCACAAACTCTGTCAGTGATACAGCAGAGAAGGATTCTGAGTCTGCAAAAGAGCTAATTGCACCAGAAATGCAAAATGCTGCTCTGGAAGGCTCCTTGTTCACTGGTGGAGGCATTGCAGTGGATATGGAGCTTCAAAGTGACCCTGAGGAACAGTTGTCTGAGAATGCTTGTATTTCTGAAACTTCCTTTTCCTCTGAGAGTCCAGAAGGACCGTGTGTTTGTATTGCCTCTCCTGGAGGAGATACTCAGTCGACTTCAGAGGAGCCCTGTACTCCAGCATCTCTTGAAACAGCTTGCTCATCTGAAGTGTCCAGTACTGAAAACATTGAAGGTGATATTCAGCAAAAGGCCAGTGATGAAAACTTGCACACACCTTTAATGTCAGAAATCTCTCCAATGTCCACATCACCTGTAACCTCAGAAGCATCTCTGATGTCAAACTTACCTTTAACATCAGAGGCATCACCAGCTTCTAATTTGCCTTTAACATCAGAAACATCTCCAATGTCTGATTTGCCTTTAACATCAGAAACATCTTCAGTATCTTCCGTTCTTCTAACTTCTGAAACATCTGTGGCAAATAGTTTGCCTCTTCCATCAGAGACATCTCCAGTTTCTAATTCCCCAAGCAATGAAAGACTTATTCTGCAACAAAGGAAATCACCATGTTTATTGGAAGACTCCCTTTCCACTTTGAAAGAAGAAAGCTCTGCCATGCCTAAGGTGCTTCAAGAAGAGAATCTTGTTGTACAGCCAAAGCAACTTCAGAGTATCCCTGAAAATATAAAAGTTGGTCCACTTACAATTATACCTGATACTTCAGCATTGGAAGAGCCCCAAAGCAAAAACCTCAGTCATCAGCCAAGTAAGTCACATTCTGAAATTGAGAAATCCTACATTGCATCCATCCCAGAACACTCTCCTCCAGAGGTGGTGAAAATCAAAAATCACAGTGTTCAGCAAAGAGGTGACAAGAAAGGTACACTCTTGCCATCAGAGGTAGTTGTCTTATCAGAAGGATCAGTTGGCAAAAACATCGAGTTGCTTCCATCAAAGCCACATGATAAACTATATACCTCATCTCTAGAGAAAGCTACATTCTCTGAAGTGTGCAGAAGTAAATCTCACAAGCTAACAGGCAGCACCCAAAGCCGTCTAGAGAGTTCACATTCTTCCAAGTCGTTAGAACCCACAAAATCACCTGAAGTGAGGAATGAAAGTAGAGACCCAGAGATCCCAAAGAGGAAAACAGCAGAACAGCACAGTTTTGGAATCTGCAAAGAGAAGAGAGCTAGAATAGATGATGATCAGCCTAACCGCAGTGCTTCATCAACAAGTCCATCTGATAAAGATCAGCCGCCCAGAGAAGAACCCCGAGTTCCACCCCTTAAGGTAAAGTAATGAATAAACAGGCTGACTTTGAAACTAAAGGTTTATTATCTCCCTCCTACTGACTGCATGCAAACACAGTGCATGGTGTATTTTTTGTGGAAGTGTGAGGGGTGTTAGTACTGATGGTTTCGCTTTAATGTTACATTCCTACCATGCCAAATTACTTCTGATATAACTATACCTATAGTTGTTCAGCTGGGGTCTTTGCTACAAAATTGCTTTTGTGTGAGGGAAAATTTTCCAGTATCTGTGGCTTAATCTAATTGAAGAGCTTCCCCATCATTTACACAGTGCTACTTATTTTTATAATTGCCCAACTGTATTATCCACTTGTTCTCCTGCGGATGACTTCTCCGGCAAGCATGAATAACAAATATTACCATAACTGGATACTAAGAATTACCATTACCATAATACTAAGAAAAAGAACCAGTGCCTTAATCCAGCAAGAGAACCTAGAGTCAGAATAGTTGGAGATCCCCTTGCAAGCCCAAGGCTTGGGGTGGGCTGAAGTATAAGATTTCCCTGTGGAATTAATTGGAAACAGGGACCTGGCTATCAGGAGGAAGTGTCTAATTGATAATGGCAAAGCAAAATGTAAAAAAAGATACACCACCTAAGCAAACACTTTTATGTGTATCATTCTGCTATGTAAGAAAGTAAACTCCACTGGAAAGCTTTTTTTTTTTCCTAACAGGGATCTACAGATTTCGTTATATATAGGCTCAGCATTTTGACCCTTTTAATTTTGTACACGATAACATCAGCCAAGTTTTAGATCCAATTTGCTGAACTTAAACCATTGACTTTGCAATACTAGATCCAGATTATTCAGAAATGCCATTTTCTGCATTTATTTTTAACTGCTGCAATCACTGAACATTGTTAATATGGCCAGGAGGGCAAATAGGCTAACTGTTTTAATCACTAGTGCAGCAGCATATTTCAACTAATTTATTTTTATGGGCAGTGATGCAATCGGAAGTTAGCCCATTCTGAATCTAGTGACATTCTTTCATATTTGGAAGGTCTCTATCTAGCCTAATAAATTCTAATCACTCTCTAAGCACAAAGGAAAATAGATCACTAGGGAATAAAAAAAGGTCATAACTATAATAATGAAAAAAACCAAGCACTTAGAGCTTTAGCAGCTCTGGTGATGCAAAGTGGAAACTAAGAAAAGTTGCTACTGAATCAGAAAGCAAAATGTTTTAAAGTAACTGTGGGTTTGTGATACTCTTTAAAATATGTTCATGTAAATGTTAAAGCCTCACAATATTAGGCATGAGTGTTTATTTATAAGCCAAAAATTTAACTGCTAGGAAAAGTGAAGTGTTCCAGCCCTCCAGACCAGTACAGAGTTGTATGGTTATATCAATGGTTATGTATTACAATAACATCTTAATATTGATTTCCACTGATCTCTTATGGAAAATCAAATGCTGTCAGTCTTGCACAGTCTTAAGAATTGAATCTCCCTGAAGCCTCCAGCCAGTGAATGAGAATACTGCAAAATTGGCAAGCATTTTGAAAAATAATTTTGGACAATCAATTCTAATATGTTTTTTGTGTAACAGATACTTGGCTTTTGAGTCATGCTACCAACAAACCCCTATCCTTTGTAATTAAAAGAGGAAAAAGAACCCCAGTTCTCCTAAGTCATTCTCCTATACGGCTCTCACTTCCCATCATACCTTATGACTACTTTTTCTGCAAATACTACCTAGTTTTCTTCTCAGTTACTTTCAGAAGAGAAGTCACAGCATTAACCTCTAAGTCCTATTACTGTGGACAGCTGGTAAACATATGTCCCTTTT
Source organism: Phaethon lepturus (assembly GCF_000687285.1). Classification (NCBI taxonomy): domain Eukaryota; kingdom Metazoa; phylum Chordata; class Aves; order Phaethontiformes; family Phaethontidae; genus Phaethon; species Phaethon lepturus. The sequence continues at coordinate 15,812 of NW_010545202.1, forward strand.
AAGAAATTAATTTTTTTTTTTTGCCAACCTTTGGGTATTCTGAGAGAGTGTATGAGTTATAAAGTGGTCCCAGGACTCTTAATCTCTAATCCTGAAAACAGATGTGCCTAATTGGAAACATACTAATAATCCCAGTGATTTTACAGGTTATTATTTTGCTTAAAGTATTAAGTATTTAAAACTTTAATATTTTCTTTTTTAATATTTGTAGTTTTGAGGATTTAATTTTTTAAATGCAGTAGTTTAGGAGGTATCCCAGGGATGTACTAAGACTAGTCTCTTAAAATTGCAAGTGAGGAAGGGAAAGGCATATCCTTTAGTGATTCACTTCTTTTATACCGCTACTCTAAAGTGCTCTGTGGTATAACATGAAAAACAGGCTCAGTGGAGACACTGCTACATCCAATCTAAAGGCAAGATTTGTTGTTTGGTATATAAGTGAAAGACAGGCTGTTCCTAATATCTTAGTCATTGGAGACCAAGGAGCAAAAGCACGACATGATTGTTATTTTTTCACACATTTGCAGGAAGTGCCTAGTCGTAGACTCTTTTCTAGTATCACTGCACTAGGCTTGTTGATCTTCTCAGTTAGATACACTACACATAAAACAGGTCTGACAAATTGTATCAGATAAGCATCATGTTGTCATTCAGTTCAATCTTTATTCCTGTCAGAAGGATCAATGTGAGTAGGCTAATACTGGTGTCAGTTATTCATGCTGGAGGAGGATAAAATACTGAAGTGTAAATATCATTAATTTTTAACATTTTTCTGTCCAGCTGCACTGAACAGTAATTCCCTTCATTACCTTTCTCTGACCCTTTAAGAGACAGCTGGAGATGCTAGCGAGTTGATGATCTCATTAAAATTATTGGGTTTTTTCTTCCTTTAGATTCAGCTTTCAAAAATTGGACCACCTTTTATCATCAAGAGCCAACCGGTTTCTAAACCAGAACCTCGAGTTTCCCCAAGTACATCGGTCAGCAGTGGGAGAAACACTGGGGCTAGAACTCTTGCAGATATCAAAGCAAGAGCTCAGCAAGCAAGAGCCCAAAGAGAAGCTGCAGCTGCAGCAGCCGTGGCAGCGGCTGCGAGCCTAGTCTCTGGAGCCATGGGGACCCCATGCGAAGGTGGGAAGACAAGAACACTGGCACACATCAAGGAGCAAACAAAGGCCAAACTGTTTGCAAAACATCAAGCCAGAGCTCATTTACTCCAGACTAATAAAGAATCAAAATCGCAGTTCAGCTCAAAGGAAAGTACCTCATCTCTGGAGATACCAACTTCTACTGATACAAAGATTGAAGGTTCTACTGGTGTCATTATAGTTAATCCCAACTGCAGGTCCCCTAGCAACAAGTCTGCTCATCACCGTGAGACTACCACTTTATTGCAGCAGTCGCTTAACACAGCTACGTTACCAGAAACTGCTACTGAGATATCTGTGCACAGTTCTGATGAAAATATACCTATGCCACAATTGTGTGAGAAAATTATTTCATCTACCTCTACTGAAAGTAACAGTGTGCCAGTGCTTTATAATAAAAGTTCAGTCTCTGTGTCTGTTTGCAGCACTGCTATGTCTGGAGCAATTAAAGAACTTTCTTTTGCAAGTTCTGTTGATAAATCCTCTGTTTTAATGTCTGTTGACAGTGCAAACACAGCAGTTTCAGCTTGTAATATAAATATGCTGAAAACCATCCAAGGGGCTGATACTCCATGCATAACTGTTGGACCAAAATGTATTGATAACAGTAATGTACCAGTCTCCATAGACAACACAGTCTTACCAAATTCCATCGATGACAAAAGGTTGCCGATACCAAGTAGCAAAGTGAATAACGCAGTCTCCAGTCATTATGCCACTGTGCCAGCTTCATCTGTTGCAAATAATTTGCCAAATCATCTCTCTGGTAGTTCTGTACTGATTCCCCCAGTGGGGACTACCAACAGATTCTCTTCTGATAAGATAGCCATAACTGGGTGTAACGAGCAAAGCACTGTCTCCATTCACACTACGGTTAGGTCAGCTCTAAGTTGCAGTGAGGCCCTTGCAGTAGCAGATTCTGTTGCAAGGCCGCCCATTTCGATGTTTACTGGTAACATGGTGACAATAAGCTCTTACGATAATGCTACTAAATTAAATGCTGATCTCTTAGAAAAAAGCTCTGGAGCACGAAGCCGAATGGATCTCTCTGGTAAATCTCAGCCAGTGAGCTTTACACAAACTGCCGTGAATAGGTCTATACCTTGCAAAGTCATTGTTGATCACACTACAAATCTGAATTCCAGTCTGTCACTTTCTTCTTCTATTGAAAATGCAGAGAACAGCATTGACCTGCAAAGCAGACCTGGAAGGACAGAAGCTACCTTGCAAAGTGTAGCCTGTCCTCAGGTGTCTGTCATAAGCAGGCCCGAAGTGGTCTCTAATGAAAGCCTTGAGCACAGTTCCAGCTTTATCACCATTACAGCAAAGCAAGACAGCAAGAACTTGCAGGCAGGTTGTTCAAGTCTTCGAGAAGTGCCTCTTGCTCCTCAAGATAAATTAATTGAGGTGGTTACTCCCAGCCAAGGTTTTTCTGAGCAATTAAGAGGTCCTTCAGGATTTAAAAATGAAGCAGATGCTGCCTGTGCCAATCAGTATAACACGAACAATAGAATTTGTTGGCATGATGAAGAGGCAATGAGTACAGACCAGCCAGTGGTCAGCCATCTTACCTCTGGTAAGCATAAGGAATACGCAGAGCAAAACTGCTTAAAAAATGTCAAAACTGAACCTTCCAGTTACACGCAAATGTCAGAACTGCAATCCAGGAGTCTTTTGACGAGTGTTGCTGTTCCTGTTAAATCAGAAACTAATGAGTCTGACAAGTGCTTCAGGATGGACACCGAGGATTTTACAGGACCTGAAATGCCTGCCCAGACTGCAGAAATAGCCACGAGTGCGCAGCCACCGCAGACCTCCAAGACATCCGTTGCGGACTCCATGGAAGATTCCCTGTCCCTGACAACAGAAACCCTGAAGAGAGTTACCAGTGCCGGGGGCTCTGGCTGTCGCTTGTCGTCAGTGGAGGCCAACAATCCGTTAGTGACACAGTTACTGCAAGGCAATCTGCCTTTAGAGAAAGTGCTGCCGCAGCCCAGATCAGGAGCCAAACTCGAAATTAACAGGCTTCCCTTGCCTTTGCAAACTACCTCAGTATGTAAAACAGCAGTGTCCGAGAGAAATATTGTTGAACATCCTTCCAACTCTCCTCATCCAGATGGTAAAGGATTTACAGCAGGCAGCATGGCCCCGCTACAAATCAGAAAGCGTGAAAACCATCCCAAAAAGAGGATGGCCAGGACTGTAGGGGAACATGCTCAAATTAAATGTGAGCCTGGGAAGGTGTCAATGGACACAGATGTTAAAGTGGCTCCTTGTGTAATTAGTTCCAGCATGAATCAGCTAGGGCATGGTCAGCCATTTAAGCAGGAGTGGCTGAACAAACATGCCGCTCAGAGCCGAATCGCTCACAGCCCGGAGATCAAGCAGCAGAAGAGGCCGTTGCCTTCATGCAGTTTCCAGCAGAGCTTGTTTCACATTGATAAAAATGGCAGCTTTCATGCAGAAGCTAGTACCTCACACAGACAGCATTTTTACCAAATGTCCATGGCTGCAAGAGGCCCCATTCCTACGGCAGCTTTGTTGCAAACTACTTCAAAAGGCCCACCTGGCTGCAGCGCATTCGCTTTCAGCAGGCACCTGGAACAGAAGGGCTTGGGAGACGTGAATATTTCTACAGCAGCTCACCAGCTGAGGCTAGGAAGTGTGTTTTCCCCCAATATTCAGATTAAGGAAGGTGATGACATTGCCAGTGCCTCTCAAACTCTGCAGAGTAAAACATTAGCGCACCCCCCTCCTCCCCCTCTGCCCCTGCCACCGCCT